>NW_024582073.1:11728578-11897438 GCF_017639235.1 Corvus kubaryi
AATAAGAATAAGAATAAGAATAAGAATAAGAATAAGAATAAGAATAAAAATAAGAATAATGTAAAGAGAGAAAGAGGAATAAAACCCAAGAAAAACCAGTGATGGACAATAGACTTGCTCATTACCTACTGACCAATGCCCATCACTGAGCAGCAATCAGCCCCTCCTGGAGAACTTCACCAGTTTATAACCTGAGCATTACTGAGCATGGTTTATGTTATGGAATATCCCTTTGACCATATTGGGTCAGCTGTCCTGCCACTGTTCCCTCATGGACTCTTGTGCCCCTGCTCACTGGCAGAGTAGGAGAAAGTGGAAAGTCCTTGGCTTAGAATAAGCACTGCTCTGAAACTGAACTATTAGATGATTTTCAACATCATTCTCACACTAAGTCCAAAACAGAGTAATGTACCAGCTACAGAGAAGAAAATTAACCCTATCCCAGCTGAAACCGGGACAAAGGAGGACATTTTTGATGAGTGTGGTGAAGCACTGGAAAAGGTTGGCGAGAGAGATAATAGATGCCCCATCCCTGGAAACATTCAAGGTCAGGTTGGATGGGGCTCTGAGCAACCTGATCTAATTGAAGATGTCTCTGGGCATTGAAGGTAGGTTGGTCTTGATGACCTTTAATTGTCCTGCCCAACCCATGATCCTATGATGACAATTTGGAAGAAAACAAAATAAAATCACTGCAGAGATAGAGCTATTTTTATTTTGCCTAAACAAATAAACAAAAATAAACCCCTAAATCCTACACAAGGATGAAAAAACTTGTTTACTGAAACCTGTTCCTTGATAAAACAAACTGCAAGGAGGTTTAACCTCAGATAAATTGAATGCACATCAATTAATTCAGCTGCAAATTAAATTTCTATAAAAATTTTTATTCTGTTCATGATTGTACACACATTTTTGAAGACTGATGATAAAAGTAAAAATATGACAACCAATATTTTAGTCTCATTTTATATTTCAATTTTTTATTTACAGTTATTAATCTGTATTAAAATTAAACTTTCAGAATAAGAGCTTCCATGATTTGTGTGTTAAAGGTCAAATATGTGATTAATTTGTCAATTCAAGCAATCACTATTGCCGTTATAAAACATGGATCTCTTTTTATCCATTTTAGTATGGGGGAAATATTCCACTGATAGCAACCACTTTCAAAAGCTAAGCATTAAACTGAATACACTTCAACCCTTTTCTCCAACTCTCTGTCTCAGTATCTGAAGCAAGCAACTGACCACTGAAGTTCTAAATCAAGTTAAAAACAAAAATTCCAGTTTATATAATATATTAATATAAAAAATACATTTCTCTAACATCTGCATAGTAACAGTGTTACAAATTCAGCTTAAATATAAAAATTAGATTTAAAAAAATTAATTATAAAATATAGGAAAATGCTAATCAGATGATACAGAATATTGATATTACACAATATCATCATTTTAAAGAAAAAGACTACTTAGATAAATAATTACAGTCAACTTAAAATGAGCTGACATCTTAAAAATTAATTCATCTGCATTTTGCTTTAATTTCTCCTATGCCACATGCAATGCTAAACACGGCAGGAACTAAAATATGTGCTCTTGAACGTTTTCTGTTTTATAACCTCTGTTTTTAATCTGGAACATACATCATGTACTTGGTTGTCCTTCCTGTGTACCACTGCCTTCAAAATTCTAAGGGAGCACTCTGTCTTACTCTGTTGATGTCTGTAGAAGATACTTTGTTAAGACAACCTTCAGATTTAATGTTTCTGCAGTATCTCTTGGCTGAAAACTCAGTGTGCACTTGGCTATAAGCATTCCCTTTGCTGCAGTGCAATAATGCCCTTGTTTGATGAATTAGGCATCCTGTCATTTTTAAAGCACAGTTTGATGTTCTATCCTATGAGTACAGTATGTAGAACTAAGATCAACTGTTACTAGTGAAAGCTTGAGGCTTATGACCACTTCTGTTGAATTTACCTTTCATTCCACATAAAGTAAATGAGTTGGAATTAACAGATCTGTCCTTGAAAAAGTGAACAGGAAGGCTGACAAAGTAATTCCCTGATAATCACAGCAAATTAGTCTTGAAGTTCACTGACATGGAAATATCCTTACTGGCATCAAGCCTGAGGAGTAGACATAATCCCTTATCGTAAAATTGTGATATTAATTGGGAAATCTTAACTAAGGAGAAGTTCTCTTTCTCTTTTTGTTTATTTTTTTTCTTTCTGTTTTTATCCTGGTTGTGTACATGTACACAGTATATATGCACATTAGTCAAATTTTGAATACACATCCACAACTAGAAAGTCTACCCACATCTTTCTTTGGAGCTGTGTGTGAAAAAGAACAGATCCATACCTACCAATTGTGAATCTAAAACCATTTTATTTTTAAAGACATACCATCTCACAATTACATGAAACCAAAATGTTGCCCTCTAGACATTACAACTTCTTCTGAAAGAAGCCTAAAAGCCTGTGTTGGGGCAACAGGCCAAAAGCTCCAATCGATGTTGGTAGAAGTAATAATTTCAGAGTAAACACATGGATCTTGAAGCTGTCAATCTCACACTAGGTACTAATGCTGATGAAATGACTTAACTGCTGAAGAAGCAGCAATTGGATCATTACAAGACAGACATGTGTGCATGTTCCAAAGTGTTTTGTAGTTGTGCTAGTATTCCTGGTTTGAATCTCCCATATTTGTCTCCATACGTGTGAGACCTTAGACATAGCAGTACAGTAAAAAACCCCATGACTATGGTGAGTCACACAATATTACAGAAGCACGACGTTCCTTTCTACATCGTGTACATGTGGTATTTTGAGTACTCAATATTGGTGCTATTAACTGCAAGAGAACAAACTTCATTATAACGTTTTTGGGGATTTTTATGATTGGTCAGTTTGGTTTGTGATGGTGGGCAGGTTGCTTGTTTGCTGCAGGGATGTGTGAATCGACACACACAGATAACCAGGGTGACCACCAAACCACAGCGGAAATGCAAAGAGTACATTTATTTCTGTACCTTGCTAACAATGTCAGGCTGCAGAGAAACATGGGAGCACAGTCTCTATTAGGCTCAGTTCATCCTAGCACCCAGCAGGGGTGGAGTCAGGGCTGCTGCCTGCCTCAATATAACAAAAAACTTTGCACAAGCAGAGTTTATCACAAGGCTGTGCTTTTATGATCTCACTGTCCCTCCCAGCAGGAGGCTCTAGCATGCCTGGGAGACTGTGTTATCTCTACACAGGAATTCTACTTCTCAAAACAGGCAGAGAATGAATGACTTAGGCATGACTTAGGAATGACTTAGGCATGAATAACTTACCCACATTCCTAGCATTCCCAGCTGCAAGGTGGGAATTTCACTTGGAGTGAAATTAATCCCTCAACAAATCTTCTTGGTTTAACCCTTTCCTCCCAACAGGGAGTGGGTTTTTTTTTTTTGTTTGTTTGGGTTTTTTTTCAAAGAAAAATACTGGAAGTGGTATTCTTACAGCTATTTCTAATAGTTACATTGGCAGGAGTCATTCGGAAATCAAAACTAATATTTTAAATTTTTATGCACCCAAAGTATATCCAAATTCATGGACATGTGTACAAGAGTTTACACATCTGCTACATAAGTGACCTCTTAACTATGCAGAAAAGTAGAAGCCTGAATATATCGACAATTGGACAGAACCAAAAGTCTGAGGCCTGAAAATGCAAGGCATTGTGCAACACGAAATATTTTTTGCCTTGCAAAACTTACAGTTAAGATAGAACAGTCAACATAAGTAGGCAAAACACAGAATGGAAGTTAATTCCACCCAGGGTTAAATACTAAGACAGTATGCACTAATTGATACCATAAAAATACCCACACCATATGGGTTGTACCTCAATGCTCTCCTGGTCCAAAGTTAACTGCTACTCTTTAGTTCTCTGTTTCAAGCTTTGAATCAGAGTGACCTGTAAAGCAGGCTTGAGGTCCATTAACACTCAGTTAAGTTCTCTCTCAACTAACATCTCTCAACAAATTTTTAAAGATGCAAATGTAAAGAACAGTCAGTACAGGCAGAAATCACAGAACATATGTTCACAGAATCACAGGACTGCTTAAGTAGGAAGATGTCTCTGCAGATCATATAGTCCAACCCACCTGCTCAGAGCAGTCACCTACTGTAAGCTGTTCAGAGCCATGTCCACCCAAGATTCGAATATCCCCCAGAATGAAGACTCCACAACCTTTGATTAAACAGTTCCGGAGTCTGATCACTCTTACAATAAAAGTTTCTCATGTTTCAGTAGGATTTCTTGTTTTTTAATTAATGCCCGCTGTTTCTTGTCCTTTCTCAGGATACCACTGGGAAGAGTCTGAGTCTGTCATCTTTACTTCCTCTAATCAGGTATTCACACAGTTTGCTAAGGTACTCCTGAGACACCTTTTCTCCAAGCCAAACCATTCCAGCTCTCTCAGTCTCTCTTCATATGACAGATGCTCCCACCCTGCATATCATCTCTGCTCTCCTTTTCTCCTCTCACTTCAGTACATCCCTGTACTGGGGAGCGCAGACTGGGACACAGCACTCTAGATGTGCCTCACCAGTGCTGAGCAGAAGGGAGGATCACCTCCCTCAACCCACTGGTAATATTCTGCCTAATACGGTTAAGAAGGCTTTTGGCTGCCTTTGCCACAAGGGCATGTTTCTGGTTCATGTCCAGGTTGTCTGCCAGGACTCCCAAATGCTTCTCTGCAGAGCTACTTTCCAGCTGGCCAGCACTCAGCCTATTCTGGTGCATGGGATTAATCTTCCCCCGTTGCAGGACTTTGTATTAAACATCATTTGGCTTCATGAGATTCCTGTTTGCTCATTTCTCCAGCCTGTTAATGTATCTCTGAATGCCTACACAGCTACATGGCATATCGGGTGTATCTCATGCATATGAAGTTTTCAACAAAGTTATGAATTCATTGAAGAATGTACCTCGCTGAGTTAAAGCACATGAAAATTAGCTGGAGTTTCTTTCTCAAGTTGTCAGTTACATATGGCAAACTTCAATACTAATTTAGGGTTTCCACCCACCCCTAAACTACAAAAATCCACAGGTCCCTGATCAATATGGAATACAACCATGTCTTGAGTTACCATGAGTATTTGGTGCTATTGAAAATTATCATAATTGATGATGATATTATATTGACTTAAGACTTTTATTATGCTGCCCATAAATTGTAAAATTAAGTGAACTACCTCAGAATTAAAAATTTCCTATCTATATATAGTCTAAGTTCCAGAAGAATATCAACAATTTTGTAGAAGAAATTCACATCTTCATGACCAAGATATATTCTGAGATACAGTTAAAAAAACCCCTTGCCAAACTACATACACATACATCCTTTCCCAAACAAGTTTCCTAGATCATCATCATAAAAATGTAGAATATCAGGAACTTTAAAGGATAACCAGATAAGAGATCCTGCTATGCCTTTTACAGCTCTAAATTCTGAGAAATAATTACTTGTCTATGTAGATATATACTCAACATAGTTTTTGCAATAGCCCAATACCTAATTCAGTTTGCTGAATCTACAATTATATGATTTAAAGCAGCCATTGGAATCCTCATCTTCCTTCTCCAAATAAGTATGCCAATCATCAACATATGGACAACAGAGCTTGACACAGAGAGAAGAAACTGGAACTCCCCAAGAAGAATTCACATCTCTGACAATTTGACTACTGAAAAAAAGAGAAGAATGCATCTTCTCTATCCATCTATTGAAACATTGGGTTAAAGCTCTTAATTCGAGGTGGTGAATCCTGTAGTAGATGAACAAGTGTGTGACCCCCACAGTTACTTCTTACTGACAAACTCAGGGCAGTTTCACTCAGGATGCTACCTTCCATGAGTTTTCTTCCTTAGCAGACAACTGTATGGAGGCAGGCGTAAATAGCTCAGACATGACAAAAGGTGTGCTCCACAGACATCAGGCTCTCAGACAAGCTGGTGGGTGGTATGATACACTTTTGTAGATCTATTGCCAGATGCTCAGTCATATTGACACCCAAATATCTCTGAAAATTATAGCTCGATAAAGCCAAATCGAGACAAGGTCATTCATAAGGTGTCTTCAATGTCAAACTGATAAGAGCAAAAGATAAAAACACTGAACACTCAACATTTTTCATCAGATGGATTTCATCACTGAAACTGCTTTGAAAACTAAAGGCCAGCATGTCAATGGAGTGTCAAAGACTTCCTGCAGAAATACAAGATTTAGGAGAACAGTGGTAAAACAATAAGAAAGGTAAAAAGCTTCATCAGAAGTATACAACACATGAAATACAACAATGGTTAAATAGAACAGAAAAGGTAAAACACAGATTTCACTACAAACACAAGAAAAAAACAGAAGAGTGTGAAAAATCGTGACTAATATGGAGAGTTTTAGAATCAAGGGTTGAGAATGGCTTGTCTTTGGGGAGTGGGAACATCTCATACAGTCTTTAGACCAGCAAACTGCACCACTCTAGGTATTGGGTTATTTATGTTCTCATCTGTAATGTATCATCTGCCCATTAATTATCTTCCATAAAGCATAGTGGAAATTAGCTGTGCAGGTAATTTTTGAATGGCATTACTATTGAACAAGAGAGGACAAGGTTCTTATGTTTTAAAAACAGACTGTAATGTAAAGGTTAGTAACTGGTACTCTGCATCTGGAACTAATTCACAGTCTGTAAATAAGAATATGAACAAAATATCCCCATTTCATTATCCCATTCCAACACAACTGCAATCAACACACAGACCCTCAAGATATGTAAGTAGCACATATTTGAAATGAAAATCTCTCTTCTAAATGCTGTACAGGTATATTTGTACCATGTCTATTAGCCCTTGTCACAACCTCAGGAGAAAAATAAAAGCTACATCAAGCCTCATGCTTTCCATATTTTCCACTTTCAAAGGAGAGGACAAAAAAACCTCTTACTAAACTCCCAACACAAAATTACTCTGATTACCCTTCCATGAAATGTGCTTAATGTTTGCACTTACTATTCATCAGACATTCTTTGCTAAAGAAGGACTTGTTCTTTTCCAGACAACTTCTTTATTAAAACCAGCAATGGTGTTATCATGCTTACAGGAGAATAGAAGAAATACAATCCTTCTTTGTCATGCCAAAAGCAGACAAATAATCAATCAGGTTGCGATTAACAGAGAAATTCCGTTATCAGGCTTTCTGGCCTTGTATTTCATAAATTAGATAGAAACCACACATGAGAAAAATGTTAAAAGTTCAACAACTCTACCAGCTAAGGCTTGGATGTTTACCCTGGTATCCCAAAGCAGGAATATTTACAAAGCTGACAGATCCAGTATCCCAAATGGAGGAGTTCTGATGATCAGGAAGACTGGTGGCTTGGCAAAGGTAACATAAAATAACGTTTTAAATTAGCTTTGTTGTTTCTTTTTTTACTTTTTATATCCTGATGAGCTACTCACATTTCCATAGATAACCAAACCTTGCTTCACAAACAGCAATGTAGTTCCTCTGCCTTGTTAAGTATTCATTCATTCATTCATTCATTCATTTATCAGAAACATTTTTAACTGGGGGGAAAGTATGAGAATTTTAAAAATTATTTTGTTTTCTTAAGCACAGTCTTAATCCTGTGGTTTTGTTCAACTACTGAATTGCAAAACTATGCACAAGTTGAGATTGCACATACCTTAAAGGTATTAAGCCTCAAATTATATAAGCATATGCACCATGTAACATTTGCAAAATCTTCTGTCAGTAGGTGTTTCGACTTTTTCTTTTCACTACTTACATGCAACTAACAGTAGGTAAGCCAAGTAGTACATAAGCAAAGCTTAAATTATGTTTTCAGGCTGTTACTTCAATTTTAAAACAGAATTGGTGACAGGTCAATGGTGACTTTAGTTAGCATAATTCTCTTACTATCATTCCATGGATTCTATACAAGAAGGGATTTTTGTGCAGCCTACAGCACACTGAAGAATGTGGTTTTCTATCTGTCAAGAATTTGTGACCATAACACTTAGTACTGACTGTATTTTGACATGTTAAGCATGATCATCCTTCTTAGAAATGAGAAGAATTTCCCAGAAGTATCCTGGTTTCAGCACAGTTCTATGCTGTGGCAAAGTGAGTCACAGTATTGTAATCTGGTCACTACAATTTCTACCAGGATTCAAATACCTACTTTGTGATAGTGTCATTGATCACTCTCAAAGAACACCTCTCAAGCAAACCAGCAACACAGTTTTGTGTATAGTATATATCCCAACTACTGCTGAAGGAGAAAAATTGGCAATTTGTTAGTCAAAATTTTTCATGTCCTTTTTTGACATGTCTGAGTAGAACAGAGTAATCCTGTGCAACAAATAGGGCTTTGCTTCCAGAACCTATATATTTTGATGAAATCTATTGCATATGAATCCTCTTAGAGGCACTGTTGCTCAATATTTTTTGTGATACTTCTTTCCTGCCTAATAAAATTGCTTCAGTATCTTCAAACACATTGGCCTACAAGTATCTTGGAATATCTTCTAAATGACAGTGTCAATACATAGGAGCTCCCTGGAAAGAAATTTTAATCCCAGTTGTGATTTTTAGAGGTGTTCTTTTCTTCTTTCTTTTGTTCTTTTTGCTGTGTAGGAAGGAATTACACCCTTGCATCATTAAATACAAAGAGCAAACCAGTATCAAAATTTTATCCAAATAAATATCTGTATTACATTTCAGAAGGGAAAGCAATATTTAGAGGGCAAATATTTAGTACTCTCTAAAGAAACCAGGTTTACAAGCAACATCCCAAACTGGCTATCTCAAAGACAGATCCTCCCAAACCAGTAGCCATTCCTAAAAATTTTTTCTGTGATCTTTTTTGGTAGGCAAGACTCATCTAGTTAAACTTAGACATTTATAAGCTGCATTTCTGGAAATAGTTTTTAAAAAATCGAACTCTGTTTCCAACCTGAATTTTTTTTTGCTGTGACAATGGATAGTTTGAATTCAAAACTCTATTTCTGTTTAATGGACTCTTGAGAAGAACAAATTTGGGGGTGGGGGGGGTGGGGGGAATGCTTAGTTAGCACTTCCTATTTCCACAGCCTTAAAGTTCCATTCTAAAGAAATATAACAAAGGGAATGAAGATTCACAGGTCTTTCAGAAAAACATTGTCTCTCCTGCTAAAGGTACAATTCTTCAAAGCTCACTTTGTGGCACACACAACCTGTTAGCACTCTAATGTTAAGTACCATCTAGTTGACAAGGAAAGAGGAAAGCGTTCTGGAAAAGTTGCTGATTTTGTCACATAGATAGTACCCAAGCTTGTTTACACTCTAAAGAAATCAAGTGTTGAAAATGTCTTGATTTTTATAAATTGCAGCATAGGCTTCCAATATAAAAGGAATCTAAGAGGAGAAAGACTAATAAATAACCCTTGGTACGTCCCTGTCCATAATTTTCCTATATGCGTAAAAATAGGTGGCATACCATATACCACAATTGCTTATATTCTTGCATGTAATTCTAAAGTGCATTGGAAATTTCTGTTAGCAATGATATTTTCAGAACTATCATCTTCACTACCCTGAAAATGTTTTTGTGTATGTAGATTTCAGTACAGGAGAGCATATCATGGAAACATGAGACAATAGCTACCTTGTACACAAAAGTCTAAGTAGCCGATACCTAGAAACTCACAGAGTTATAGCACAACACTTAAGCTAGTGAAAAAAATATTATATTCTTTCATCTATATTTTGCTTGGAGGGAATCCTACTACTGACAGAACCTAACCCTTGCAAAGGGATAAAACCTGTAACTCTTTAACAGAAGCATTTACTTCTTGTAGTGCAGGCATGCAGGCTCTTAAAGGAGTCCGAGATTAAAGTTTCAGTAATATCCTTTGAATTTCTTATCAGCTAATTCAGTAGCTGCCTGACTCTTTTTGTCTGCTAATTGTTCAAGAATTCATTCTTATTCATCTCTATTATGCATTGCATAGGAGACTGAGATGTTTAACACAGGACTCTGAATACAGTGACAAATTTTCTAAAGGTTTACACAGCACCGTCATTTTCTAGTTTCAGTCCAAAGTGCTTGAAATCTTCCCAAGTACATATCTTCCTTTTCCTCTTTGCCTTTATTATTCCTGCTGTAAAATGTTTGTTTTCAGAACATGGACTGAAGTTGCAGTAATTTAAATCTACAGAAATTTTTTCTTGTGTTTCTTTCTGATAACAGATAGAAATAAGAGTTCAAACCACATGGTGATCCCAGGACTGTCAGGTACAAGGGGTACTTAAGTATATGCAACATCTGTAAAACACAAAAAATTATGGAGTTCGCATAAACAAAAAACCATGCACCAAACTCTTATCTTTGAAATATTATCAATAACTAGTATGGACTTATTTGCATTACATTATAAAAAAATATAAAAATCGTAAAATAATAAAAAGTGTCCACGTACTGCATCAAAACAGACAAAAAGCATGGTACTCAGTAGAACTTACTTGGTGTAAGCAAGAAAATTTGCAGGTTGGCAGGTTTTATTAAGTCAGTTCTCATGACATGGTAAAGCAGCAGGACTATTTTAGACTTAACTTGATCTTGAAGGCATCATGACTGCAGTTGTACAATGCTGAATCTGACCTAATCATCCTGACAACATGAGAGCAGGCTGATGTCATCTGCAGCATGGTTCTCTACAAACTGGTTTATCCACCAACAATTAATAAAGAATTGACTGTTTTAGAAATAGATACGAAAGCTGTAGTTTGACCCTTCATAACTTGAACTGAAGTGTTAGATTATTTTGGTAAATTACATTATTTCATGTTATATTTATTGAAAGATACAGCAGAAAATAAGTTAGAGTGGGAAATTGCATCAGCTCTTAGTTCACTACAGAGATCTTTACAAAGATGAGCAATGGTGATTTTCTTTTGTGAGGGAAAAACTATTTAACAATAAAAATAAATAGATGTTATCTTTTTAGACAATATTTAATTAAACACTTTAATATGTCTGCCTGCATTCTTTTGTGCTTCTTCATTGCTACATAGAGGAAAGAAAAAAGGGTGTTTCCTAGGCTCCTTATTTGTGTGCTGTTCTAATACTCCTCACAGAAGCAATTTGTTTTAAGAGACATACTATTTGTAGCTTGACTACCACATTACAGTTGTGTGAAGAAAATTGCAACACACAAACCTCCTTAACCTCTATTAGTCTTCAGCTGTATGGAATGCATTTTAACCTGTCAGATCTTGTGTTCCACTGCTCTAAGATCAAGCCATATGTAATATTCATCAGTTTAAATAATGTCAGAGACAAACACTATTCACAGCAACTTCCTCAAAGACTGAAACAAGTAGCTAGTGTTGAATATTATAATACCATTTGTTATCTACCTCAGCAATAGAGAGAGTTCATTATTGGACAAATTAGTTTCTAAGTTACTGATGCTGAGCCATAAATAACTGGAACCAACAGAATTGTTCCTAAACATTTTTCTGCTGTGCTTTTACATATGGTAACTGCTTGGAATGGGTAAAAATTTTGTATTTCAGGAAACATTTTTCTTCCATATATATTTGTTTCTATCACATTTACTGAAAGCTATATAATATCAGGTTGATCTTGTAAATGAAAATGAGGAGACATAACTTTCTTTAGCATCTCAAAAGTTTCTAATGACAACTCATTTTTTATGAAGGTAGTGGTTCTGCTAACACCACTGTTTTGAAAGAGCATAAAGACACTAGGCACATGCTGCAGTATCTTATCAGGCAGTTAAATTAAAAACAGTAACACAACAGGATAAGGTGCATAGTTTTCCTTCATTAAAAAAAAAAACAACAAACAACAAAAAAAAAAAAAAAAAGAAAAAAACCAAACGCAAACAAAACAAATAGCCTTAAACAAACAAACCTTGCCATGCTACCTTGTCTCGAACTACAAAAAGAAAACCAATGGTATCTTTCCTTTGTAGATGGCATGAACTGATACAACAGTGAAAAGCAGGGACTTCTGCACTGGCACAACAGCTGTGTTCCCTTTGATCAGGTAAGAAATTCTGTCTCCTAATAAATTCATAAATGCCCTATTGATCTAGAAAGTTTATACACAAGATCAGTACAAATTCATCTTTAACTACTGTCCCAGCTAATGAATGCTGTTATATCCCTCAGCTAGCCAGAGTTAGGGTAAGGATGTAGGAATGGAGCCAATAAAACATGGTGGGTAGTATTAGCTTGGAAGGCAAGAAGCAAAAATTCTAAAAATTACATTTTTTAAGTCACTGTAAGAGGAAAATCTTGTGTGACTACCTGCATAAAGTCTCATGTCAAGTCAAATACACTCATAATTAATCCTACAAAAGCTGGTAAAACTACATTCTAAACCAATCCTAATTTTTTATAACTGTTGTCTGCCTACTAAGTGCTTTTTAGCCTCTATTACACTTCTACTGCAAAATAGCTAAGAAATTGAATTTTCACAATTAACTAAATGAAAACTTAGTCACTATCTGATTACATCAATCCTACTTTTCTTACTTCATTCTTATTAAATATTTACTATCTGCTTCTGGAATTTTACACTGCAATGACTGCAATTTCCCTGAACCTCCCAATGTTTTGTACTGCGCCTGAGGTTGGAAGGAAGCAGTGAAGGCTAGTATTTCTCTTGCTCCCTTTATAAATTTTCTCAGAAATTTCAGAGGTACAATACTCTCTCAATTCCATAAACAGAATACAGGCTTTATGTACCATACAGGTTATTTCTCTCACCTCATATTGCTTATAAAATGAAGAAGTACACTGAAGATTGAAGGCTATCCACAACTGGAAATCAGTTTGTATAAAATAAAAAATATGTTTTCATCACTGTGAAAGACTGATTTTATTACAAATAATTGTTAATACCTTCTAGTTATACTTGTAATACCATATGCTGTAGCATTTTTACATCTTACTTCGTCACAGGAGTGATGAAGAGGGATACTTAAATGTGTTATAACAACAATGTAGAAGTCAGGTGAAGATGAAATAGACTTCTTTCAATTTTTATTCTGGTAAAATGTGACCCAAAACAAATTAAATCCACACACAGTTCTTCACCTTTGAATCTAGTCACTTAGGAAATAAGGCAGGAACATTCCTTTGCATTAAGATTATTAATATAGGTAACTCTCAAGACAGACTTCTATTTTTATTCTTTTACTGAAATCTATCAAAGGGGCTGTATACTGACTATTTCTAACAACACAACAAACAATACTAATTGACTATATCCAGTCTGGTTTTGCAGCTCCATTGGCATTAAATATTTACCTTGGTCTTCTGAAAATTCAGCATTTTAATGAACACCTTCATATTTTCCCTGACAACTCCCACTGTCTTACATCACAGAGTTTGAAAATAGTAGCAAAGGCTAGTGTTTCCCCCATCACATGAAAAATTATGTTCATATCTGATAAGCTGATGCAGAAACAGTAGTTTCATATAATTATGTCTCAAGTGACTTTAAAATACACACAAAATTCCCAAAGAAAAACAAAATAATACAATGACAGAGTAAAAAAAAATTTTCTTCCCATTTTAAAATGCATACCAGGATTCTTACTTCAAAGCAGTTTCAGATTTGATCATTTCAACACAGTCATTATGGAGGAATAACCAGGTGTAAGCATCCCTTTTCTACTCCCTGCAGTAGACACCCTATGGTAGACTCAATTTCAAAAAGGCTTCTACATTCCAGAGGTAGGTGAGAGGGGAGCAGATGTAAAGCATACCGCTTGAGCAAATGCCACCTCTCACATTATGTACAACTTTGCTACTCACAAAATATTAGCTCAGACTAAACCTAGATTTCTTAAATTGTCTTCCTGAACCAGAAAGTTAGAGGTGATTTGCACAGATGGAGACCAAGAAATAGAATGCAGTTCAAGATATGACCTTAAACAAAGCTGGCTGAAGCTTGTAAAATGCAATGAAAAAAAACCAAAACAAGCAGAACTGGAATTTCAGAACAAATATCACAGAGAAATAATAAAACTCATTATTACATGAAAATATTTTGTGTGGAAGAGAAAAAAGATAGCCTGCAATGCAGAGGATTCTGCTTTAATTTTTGTTTTCTTGCACTGGGGCAGTAAGATATGTAAAAACAAACACACATTCCAGCTGGCTAAGGCAAGCATACTTATTCCTAATAGATTCAAGAAATTGTTTAGTACCAACCTCACTCCTGTGGAAGCAGAATTATCCCTGCAATACTGCTAAGGTCAATGAAAACATAAGGTGCCTGCTGTGCAAATATCATTGCACAATCAGAAGGGCCCAAGAGACGCACGCTAGGTAAGTGTCCCTGTCCGCATTAAACTATCTCTGGTGATAAATTGTGCTTGTGTAGACATTAGAAGGACCTTAAGTAAAGCACAATTACATGGAATTGAGCAGTAATCGAGCATAACTAATTCATAAACAGACAACATATACATCGTAGTTTTGTCAAATCTTGCCATCTGTTGCATATGTTGTAAGTGGAAAAATAAAAAAAAAGGACCTGATTTTTCCCTTACAATGATCAAACTCTTAGAATTCTTTTATCTCCTTTCAGATTGTAATACACAGAAGTTCATTGATTTAAGGCCACATTGCAAGTTTCTGACAGCCAAGAAAAAATGAAAAAAAAAGAAAAGATTATCATCTGAAAGGATGCCAAGTATTTGAAAACTATTTAAAAAAATTAAATGCCGCTTTTCTTCTAATTTTTTTCCAAACTTTTTTCAAACCACACTATATTAAGAAACAAGTACATTATAAAACTGTTAGTAGCATGTTTTATTTGGTGGCAGAAAAAACCTCTTTAGTTAGCAGTCAAATACAAGAAGACAAGTTAGTTCTCAAGGCTCCCATATTCAAGAAGAAAAAACCCAAACAGTAATGTCTTTACATCCTTTTCATTATTTTTTTTTTAATCACTGACAGTAAAGAGTCACTTTAAGCTAACTAAAATTAAACACCAAATCTATTTACAACTTTATATGAAATGAAATTAAATAAACATGTTGCCATGGTTTTCCCATACCTTGGAATTACTTCAAAATCTTTCACTAAGCACATAAATATTTCTATAATATTTGTTCATATATGCATATGTATGTATGTGTACACACATAAATACATACACAAACGTATTTAAAGTCATTATTATGAATTCAGGTGGCTTAATGTAGCAGACACGCAGGAAGAAATATTTCCTTTACCCTTTCCTCCCAGCAGATGCCTGGGGAAACCAAACTAGATAAGGAAAGAGCACAAGATAAAATATTATTTTTATGTGAAAGTAATGGGCTAGAGTTTTAAGCTGAGGATTCAAGAATGAGATGTTGAGGCTGCCATATATCTGTCTTTCTCTATACTGTCTCATTACTTAATAAATAACTAAAGAGAAAATAGAATTAGAAAGAATTACAAACTGAGAAAGAACATTATTGTACCAATGAGTGTTTGAATGTCTTTCTCACCATTCACAGTTTTGCACCTGCCACACTGGGCTAGGTGAGTCAGTACAGTAGTTTTTAGGCCTCATAGTCTGGTAGTACTAATAAAAAAGCATATCTGTTTACAGAAACAGATTATATGCACAGTGTCTGATTTTTGGTGCCTACCTCTCCAGTACCTGATCAGTGAAAAGCTGTAAATAAAGCCATCTGCTGATGTCAATACTTTTTTTGAACCAGGTAATCACTTTGTCTGCATTAGTTGTTGCTCATTTCTGTCCAAAGTAATTTTTCAAGGGGATCAAGGTGGTTAGGATGGGAAGCTCAACAAGTTTTGGCTTCCAAGTTCCTTTAAAAAGAGCAAAAACCGGTTTTGGGCAAGGTAATCTACCATGATATTCCCATTTACAACTAGCTAAACAAGCTATTAAGTGTACAGTGTTCAAGTTTTACAGGCCTTGGTTTTGTGAGGAGCTTAAAGGCAGACTCAATTCCTGCAGCCTCGTGTTAAAGCAGCCCCATTGTAGCCTGAAACAACTGGTGGCTCTAGTTAATTTTAACAGATTTATGACGTGTTATAATGCAGCTGTACTATTGTCAGGATGGCATTTTCCATTATGCCAACCCATTTTTATTGATCAGCTTTTGTTTCTGAAAGAAAATGGTTTCTTCCAGGAGTAAACAAGTTCTTTATACAAGAGAGCACACTCAATGTCAACCTTTAGGAAAAGTTGCTGGTTTTAACACCATCTCTTAGTAATAACATACACAATGTCTCGCAGCAAACTTTTCCTAACCAGACTGGAGGATTGTGTACTTGAGGCATCTTGAAGGTTAGGCTAGCTTATGTTTTACCAAGATGTTTGAAACTGACACATTACACTTGTCTGTCTACACAGATATTAATGTCTGCTATCATATTTGACATACCACAAAACTTGAAACAGAAAACAGTTAAAACTTAAAGTTTTTTAAAGTCATGCCCGCTGTAACCTTAGCCAACAGATAAGTAGGCATAATCTACACAGTGTGATACATTTATACCGATGGTCCTGAGAGGATGAATGGTACATGCAATACACTGCTGTTTGTACACACATATTTATACATGAAAAACCATCCGAATAAAGGGTTTCTCAGACAGAAAAGTATCTAGTTGAACTGCTGTTCTGAGACAGTGGGCAAAACCACAAGTACATCCACCCTATTTCAGTCACCAATGCTGTTATAACACTTTCTAATTCAGCATCACCCCATTTTTCACCTTCCAATATCTTAATGTTATCTTTCTACTAGGTCAGCAATGACTTAAAATGAAAAAACTGTGGTTCTCAGTAAAGGAAAAATGCAGTATTTTCTTTTCAAAGAAAATAGAGTCTTCCTATAATATCTCCGTAAGGATTAATGTGTGTATGCAATATGTATTTTACTTCATAGCATTTTTGTTGTACCAGCAAAGCTGCCCATAAAATATATTTTACTAAGAAACACCTTCAAGGCATTGGATTCCTTGTGGGATCATTCATATACTTCAAAAGAATTACGTACAGGATGGATGTGGTCCACATTATCTGCCACTGGCATTGTTTACCTCCAGGTGGAATTGAATTCCCTGAACTCTGAAGAGCAACATAACAGTTGTAACATATGTGAAATCAGGTCATTTGGCCTCTACCTGTACTTTAAAAGATAATTCATCAGGAAATTATTTTAAAAAACCCTTGAAGTTCCTAGGTGCATAAATTAGTCATATTTTTCTGTACTAAAAAATATGAATTTTGATAGTTTTGAAGAATAAAAAAAAATCACTGCTTTCATGCTGTCCTACTGTCTTATCATTTCAGGTCTTATATTTTCCTGTTTACTATTTTCAAATGCATCTCAATGTGTGCAAATACATCAAGATATACTATAATATAAATATTCCCTATTCTTACTAAGAATTTAAAAATATTTTATATGCTTTCATATATTCTTCCTAAACAGTCTATTATACCTGTATCTATTTTTCCCAGAAGACAGTAGAAGTTACACATTGGTAGAACCACATTACTACTGTGGTAATTTTCCAAAGATCAGGAAAATCATACCTTTTAAAATACATGCTGATGGTTCTTGCTAGTGTTACTTTTTTATAATTACAAAAACATTTCTAAACTCAGGAGTTCATGAAAAAAAGAGGTTGCTTTAAAAATTTAATACAATTCTTACTTCTATTTTTAATTCTATAAATTAAGAAGGTGTAGTTGCCAGGGATTTTTTCAGTCTGCTGGGAGGCTTACTGCATTGAGTCATCCCTACAGAAAACCACACAAATACCAGATACAGGGAAAGGGAGGAGACAGTATTTTTCAAGTACAAATGACAGTGAAATTAACTCATCTGGAAGCAGAAAGCATTAGTCTATCATAGTCGTGACATGAAATTTCCCCTTGAAACAACTTAAAGGTAATAAATAAGAACTGTTTCAAACTGAAGCAAAGGAGAATGAATGAATGAATAAATGAATGAATGAATGAATGAATGAACAAAAAAAATTTTTTGTGGGTTCTTACCTATTTCAAAGGGAACGAGGGGGCAAGGAAGAGTGGGAGGGTTGTAAACTGTTCCCCCAGTAATACAGAGGGAGACTACATATCGTTAGGACAGGAATAAAAACAACAAAAAGTTTAATTTGCAACAGAATCATTCACAGATCATTCAGAACATTTTCACAAAAACTGAGTAGGTCAGAATATGTCTTCATACTAAAAACACATCTTTGGTCTTGCTTGTTGCTTAATGATTTATTTCCCTCAAGGGTGGGTTCTCATTTTGGGATTTTTTTGGGTTTGTTTTTTTTTTTCCCTTTCCTTAAAGAAACAACCAATTGCATCCTCCTTTAATGACTTTTAGGGAATCAGCATCTGGGGGTTAAAATTATTTTGAGCTGGGCGCACAAAGGGCCATTAGATACTATGTGAAATATTTTAATTTATTTCCTCTTCCAGCTGTAACCTGTTAATTAAAAATGGAAAAGAAAATAAACAAAAAACTAATTTATTTTTAAATATGAATCTTGATATATGACTGGCCAATGAAAATCAAGATCCTTGTTTTCCTGGTCGCAACACATGTAAGGAGTGGGGTGGGGACTACAGACCCAAGCGGTTCAGGTTTTCTTTTGAGCACCGGGCTGTTGTTTCCAAAGTTACATAATTGTGCAATCAAAACAATAAGAACTAGGGGGATGGCTTTTTTTTTGCTTTTAAAGGAGCAAAAACTCTCTCACCTATGCCTGGCAGAAGGACATGAGGGTTCTAGCCCATGTGCTGTTGGGCACAATACTGTGCAAACCTTTCACTCAGACTGCAATTCCTACTTGGAGTCTTCTGCTTTAAAGAAACAGTGTATGACACATAACTCTCCTCAGAGAAGCAAGAATGATGGCAAGAGATGAATAGCTTTAGACCAGCACCATCAACTCCAATGTGTCTGTGTCTTGCAATTATCTTGAAAACTGTGATCTAGAAAAGGCACTATGATGTTAACTGTGCCAATACTTCAGGGCTCTCTCTCTATCACATCTTCAGTCCCTCCTCTGAACACTCCAGCATGGCATGAAAAATCCAAACACACATAGAAATAACAACATCACAGTGCCTCACAGAAGTAGAAAACCAATTGTGCTGAATGACTTATTATTCAACAGTAATTGCAAAATCATTTCAAAATGAGACCAGAATTGCTGTAGCTATTCTTGAGTTTGTCTGATTCTCTTTATTCAATTCCTGTGGTTACCCAGGAAGCATTAGAGTAACAATAGACATATGGAATGAGGTGAGTGAGGTTTTTTCAGATTCTAAAGGAGGTGAAAACATCTAAATATGCTTAGCAGATGTGGTTGACACAGTGTCCCTGTATCCGGATGTAAGTTCTTAAATCTCGGGAAAAAGAATAAAAGATAGCCTTAAGGACATCGTATGAAAGTTATGCAGATAGATACATGCACTACATTTGCAGTGTAGCTCTAAATTCACAATTACCAGATGCCTTTCGGTCAAAGTACGGTCTCAAACATGTCTGACAAGAGTCTAACCACCCTCACCACTGCATGCAAACTTTTTTGTAACTACTTTACTCTTCATACAAACTAAGCTAATTTACAAAAATAAAGAATCATCCAGCTTTATGGGGAACACACCAAATATTTACACTGTGTTAAACAATTTCCTCTGGGTGACAGCTGCGGTCAGTGAACTACAATAACTAATCTGCTATGAAGATTGTTTATGCCCCAATGGATCAGAAGCTGACTACAGCTAGTCCTCCAGTAGAACTTGATAGAAACAGAGGAGCAGCTGCTACCAGGCCAAAAAAGCATTCCTTGAATGTACAAAAAGCATGTTTTCCTGAGAAGCAGTCTCCAGCTTCGAGTATATCCGATATTGCAGTAGAATGCAATCTTAAAAAGTAACCAGCAACTTTTCCTACTTCAATATTTCTCATTGGTTTTAAGTATCACAGAGGACTGTATTTTCTGTTGTTTAGACATCATTTTGCACTTTTGCTTGAGAAGACAAAAATCTGATTATGTTACACTAGAATGAGAAAAGGTTTCCACTCTAATCCTGCAAAAAATAGTCAAACACAACTTTTTGCATTAATTTGTGAGTAAAACTCACAAAAGTGAGTCCAAAAGCAATAAGGGTCAAAGCTAAGGGTATGTTTCTTTTTCCATTTTTTACTCATTCCATGCAAGATTATAGAAATGTAGTTTAATGTACTTCAGGCAATACTGTTGTGGTTTAACTGTCAGGCAGCTAAACATCACACAGCCACTCACTCACAGTCCCCCAGTGGGATGGGGAAAGGATCAGAAATAAAGGTTGAGATATAAGAGTTTGATAGGACAGAAAAGGGAAGGGAAATAATAATAATAATGATAAGATACAAAACAAGTGATGCACAATGCAGTTGCTGACCAATCACTGCCCAATGCTCAACCAAGCCCTGAGCAATGAGCTGCCATCCCCTGTCCAAATTTCCACAGTTTTACTGTTCATCATGACATCATAAAGCGTGGGATATCCCTGTCATTAGTTGTGGTCAGCTGTCCTTGGCTGTGTCCCTTCCCCACTCCTTGTGCTTCCCCACCCTTCTTGCTAGTGGGGTGGTGTGAGGGGCTGACTTAGCATAAGCACTGCTCAGGAAAAACTAAAACATCAGTGTGTTGTCAACATTATTCTCATCCTAAATCCAAAATACAACATTATATCAATTCCTGGTAGAAAATTAATTCCATCCCAGCCAAAACCATGACTAATCCACAATGCAAAATGGAAATATATTTAAAAAAAAAAAAATCCCATCAACAAGAGGAAACATGAAAAGACACTTGAAAAAAAAAATGGGAAGTGCGTCTGTCACTGTTATAATTCACTGAAATTAAAAAGGTAAATTACACAGATATATCTGTATGCTCAGGTAGTGTTTTGATTCATCATTCCCATTGACTTTATCACATTCCTTAACATTTCCAATTTCTCATGTACACTTAGTTTGTATAAGTCATTGTTTTATACCTAAGATATTTTAAGTTCTTCCAAGAGAGAATAAAATAAAGAGACATAAGAGGACTAAATGGATTTCACTTACTCACCTGTAAAGTAAACATAATGTTTAAAATGCAGTTTGATATTTGTGACCTAAATTACCATTAATAGGGTTTTGTAGTGACTTCAGCAACTATCTCTAGCAACAGTCTGAACACAGATAATTTTAAGCATGAAGGTATCTAAACTCTTCCTGTGTTCTGCCTTTAGCATTTGGGATTAAGTATGAAGTGTCACATAAACACCATCCTTTTCATCTGTCTATTAAATTGCTCGACATACAATGCCCTGGATTACCACATCCTCTCCTGCCCAAGGAGACACGTATTGACACTTCTAAACATCAAGAGTGCTCTCACTCTTACAAGTCTGAGACATAATCTCTTTGCTCACATCTATCCGCTTTCCAGGAAACATAAAATCATTAGGGAAAACAGGGGAATTTAGCTATGCCTAGTTTTAAGACCTATTTAAATTCTTTTTGTGGGAATGTAAAGATCAAATTTATTTACTATTTATTTTTAATAAATTTAAATAAAGCATTCATTGAAAGAAGGGCTGGGATCCAGGTCTCCTAGCCAAGCCCACTCACATTTCTCTTTGAAACAATAATGTTCCAAAATACATCAATGTGATAAGCAGTATGAAGATTAACTGTGAAGATGGTGTTAGTCCTAATGACCTGCAGTCCACCCAAACAATACAAATAAAAGGCATGATTTCTTTTCATTTGTATGATATGCTTTAAGAAACAGTATTTCGCACAATTTCTTAAAAATGGTTTAAACAGTGCAGCATAGTTGTTATCCTTGTTAATAGAGTATTTTTTGTTGTTTTACAGAAATGGCAATATGTCATCAGTTGTATCAATGCTAGCTAAGGCTTGCAAATCCTTAGGCTAATTTACTCTGACCTAATCCTCATTGACTACACTAGGAACTGTGGGGGTTTACTTTACTGAACATAGCAAATACCACTTCCAAGTTACTGCCCTTTTCTGTAAATGAGGATTATAATAAACTCCCCAATTCATGCGAATATATTCTCTTGTTTACTTTGTTTATATTACTGAAATGATTTGAGGAAAATGGGATCAAATTCAACATCTACTGAAGTGCACAGAAGACTCTCCATTCTGTGCTTCTGGGTGATATTAACACTTACACTTAATTTACTAATGTTAATGGCAATGGTCCTAGTTTGGCAAGGTCCATAAACATGAAACAAGCTTTAAAATTTATTGGCTCCCTCAGTGATTCGACATATTCAAGTAAATATATTTTTAAGTGAATCTGGCTTGAAATATATGGGAAGTACTATAGTGTGTCTTGGATATTCTGTAGCCTGTAACACTGCACACCAACATGTAACTGGTTCCAACTCATCTCTGCCACTGCATCAGTCTGCATATGGGTCAAATCCTAGAAAAGGACCTTTCAGTAAACCCAGGTCCTCTTCTAGGATGCCTGGGAAAGTACAACATATCATAGTGCTGTGTGGTATAGTACAGACAGGAATATTAGCAACAAACTGTAAGATACAGAAATTAATGATTAGGTAAGTCTTACGTAAGAGAAGCAGCAATAAATACTTACTGGACTTTTTTAGAATTGTTAGTTCAATTCACCCGTATTTCATTTTGAAAAGTATAAATAAGAAATGTCACAGGTTTGAAAACATTTTATTTCTTTCTCTGGAGAAAGACTAAAGCCATATGTTTCTTGTTTCAGTGTCTATTGTTAAAACTTTTCATTGCTCTAAACCTTTAACATATATTGCAGCCATAAGGCTTTTCTTTCAGAGATTTTCAGATTGTTTTTATTCCAAACCTCGAAACAAATCTGATTTGTAATTCTTGCAAAAGTCTTGGTGAAATACATTTGCTTATTTTTAATGTTCAGATGAAATTTGGTAACAAAATGTTTTGTGAACAGGGCAGTGTAACTTTACACTACTACATACAGGCAAGTGTCTTACTTCATTTAATTGGATTTAACCTTTATTTTAGGATTATATTTTCAGAGATTGAACCAAGATGTTTCTTGTACTACAAATAATGTGATTCTTAAAAAATATCCCTAATCCATGGCACTTTACCATAGCTGTTTCCCTTGCAGAAAAATGTGTTCTCACTAGAGGTCTTCACATACCTTTCAGTAGAATTTAGAATTAGCAGATTTGAAGAACATTTGGTCTTTACATTGCCATGTATTCCCCTGACAAAAGTGTTTATTCAGTATATCATCAATTTAAAATCAAAGTACATATGGAGATTTATAATTTTAAAAGGTGTCTTTTATTTCTTTGGGTTTCTTTTGGGTCTTGGAGTCATTTTTTTTAAACGATTATGTAAGAATATTATAGATCCTTAAGTAGGTTTTAAGATCAGTTTTTGTCATTTTGGTTGAGCAATATTACCAAAAAAGGCAAAACCTTTCCTAAACACTGTCTGTGATCCTAACGTGTATGTGAACAAAACCTAAAACGTTCATGGATTCTCATTGATTATTTAAAAAAAAAAAAAGTTTATTTCTGGAGAGATACTATATTCAGATTTGCTAAAAAGTGAGACACACAACCAGAAAGCAGAATAAAGTTACTCCCTTTGAGCAGCATACAAACAGTTCTGAATAAAGCACACATGTAACTGGTGTAATGTGACGCAAACAAACCTCAGCAGCCATATAAAGAATGGGTATGAAATATCCAATTATGGTATTGAAGGCTCTTTCATTGAAAAAGATGCTTCAGTTGTTTATATTGACTTCTCTTACCACATTATTAATGGAAAATACAACATTAGTGTACAGAAACACCAGCGTATACATATACAATTATTGTTCTTTTTTCCCCCCAGTTTTTGATACAGATTTCAGAAATTTTCAGATTAAGATATTACAGCTTTAGTTTATATGGACAGAGAGTTAGAGGACAACACAGAATAAGAACAGAGACTAAGAAAGTTGTAATTTCCCTTCTCCTTATAACTGTGCTGAAAATTGTTGTAGTTTCCAGTTGGTGCCTTGTACTTTGACTTTTTCCTCTAAATACTCCAAAGCCAATAGAAAAATAAAGCGTGTGGCACAGCTACAAACTGCCCCTCTCAGTGTGAACACCTGTGAGCTAGCCAATCATTCATTATATCATGTGGCAAAGTTTGGGAGATCACAATTTCTCATCACAATTTCGTTTAAACTCAGATTTGGATACTTATAGCCACAAACAGCTTCACTGAATTATATATTACCAGGAGACATAATAATTCATCATGAGCAAGGACTATGTACCATGCTACAAGAAATACTACTGGTTAGTATTTCCACTGATTTCTTTAATAAAATTCAGATCTGATTACAAGCTGTCTTTGTTATTGTAAAAATAAAAATATTTTCACTAATAGTCATAAAATCTAATGCTTCAGGACATGTAAAAAGAGAAACTTTTCACTCCAGTTAGATGAGCAATAACAGCTGTTACTTCTGGTTTTAAAAAAATACTTTTTTTTAGTCAAAGCTTACTTTATTTGGTACAGGAATAATTTAGATTCTAAAGCCTGATATAAACTGATTTATTTATCCAAAGAAATCTCAAGTAGGTAGTGGGAAGCAGAACATTACAAGAGAAAACTCAAATTAGATCCTTTTTTAAAAGTCTCTTTTAACTGCACTAAATTAACTCAAGAAAAAAAGTCATGGCCTAACATTTCTTCAAATCTGAAACACTTTCAAATAGATACTGAGAAGTGATGGCAATCTCAATTTCTGTTCTAAACAAATAAGTAAAATACAGAACATGGATTTGGATAGAAGAATAATTTTTTTAATTAAAAAGAGTTTAATTTTTAATAACTGCTCTCCTCCCCCCCTAATGAAAAATTTCAAAAGCTCAACAGAGCTCTGTCAGACTATAACAGATGAAGTTTTACAAACTATTTTTCTTTCTTCTGGTAGATACAAATGAAATGAGGTCCTAGTCCTGTGAAACACTATTCACATTTTAAATGGAGCATAGTAATCCCAATTCCCATTGACTTCAAGTGCTCATGTTAAGTATTATTTGTTGCGCAGAAACATTTTTCAGTCTCAGGAGGTTTAAGCTCCACTCAAATGAATAATATCCATTTTCCCATGCAACTGATAGATTCAGGGAAACTGTTCTTCAGGCAAATTAGGTTACACCATGAATAGAATTAACCTAAAACAAAGATATAAAAAAGTAATAGAAAGCTTCTCTTCTATCTGTAGTTCAAGTACAGGGGTGGGAAAATTATTCTGTTCCCTGGGTGAACTTCAGTTCTTAATTTGGCTGCTCTAAAAAACTTACCACAAACTGTAGATCTTAACATCATATGCAGAAAATCCTTGAAGTATTGTTTCCCTCTTTATTTCAGAGTAGCAACAAAAGAAAGCAACTTAAACATATATTCAAGCATCCCCTACTAGTATTATAATTTCTGGCTACCTTTTCTCTTTGCTTTATTAAAACTTTTGTTTTCTTGGAAGCAAAAAAGTGAAAATACAGAATCAGAATCACAGGGGAAGTGCTGATAGATACTACAGTTCCTAAAATATCCAGTCCATTTCCACTTAACCTGATACTCTCCAGCTCCCTTTAACTTCCACGGGATTATAGTTCTAAAGTACAAGTAAACACATCTGAAACCATTGTCTAATGTAACTCTGAACAATACTACATATATTCTTATCTCACCCTAGTGAGGAGAGGGCAAGAAAAACACTTTCTTCAGTCTTTGGAGAGATTTGCCGTCAGTGGCAAACAGAGGAAACTAAACTGTCTACAAGAAGGTAAACACCACCCTTAGCCCATTCTGCCACCATCACACCACCAGAAGCAGCTCAGCCTAATAAAAATGGAGGATTAACAATAAATATAAGAACTGGAGAATGAGTGTTACATATTTGCTTTGACCAGCCTCTTTTCCATACTATGTCCATCATTATCCAGTGTCACTTCCACCATAGCACATAAATTTTATCCAAGTCTCGGCATAAGAAAGGAAGCCTCTACTCCCTTTTCTTATGGTTTAGGAATGGCTTATTCTATCAGGTGTCTCACTGATTGTCCCATTTTACTCATACTGGCACAGCTACATACAGCACTAATTATGACTGCATTCTACTTAGCAAGAGATGATGAGGCTGCATTAAAGATGATGCTCTTCAAAAAGTCTGTGAAGAAGTGCAATCTAACAGTTATTTCTTAATTCTTTTTACCTGTATCTAGTGCAGGTGTGTCCTAATTGGCATACTAAACTCAATTAAGAGGCTAGGAAACATGCCTCCCTCCAGTTAAAACACACAAGGAAGGGCATGCATCATGTCTTTGTATCCTCTCTGCGCAGTACTGAAAAATTCAAACACACATTCTAAAGTGGGTGGGAAAAAAAAGAAAAAGATAAAGGAAGAGAAAGAGCAACATAAAAAAAAAATTCCAAGAGAAAGTTTGAAATGGTATGTTAAATCATTGAGTATCAGCTAAAAATGACACTATCTTTCAAGAAAATATTACGTTTCTTGTACTCCTGATGAATTTCTCATGCAGAATATTTATCAATGTATCTTTAGACATACACTGGTTATAATGAGGTAATTGAGCTCAATATTGGAAAAATATCATTTCACTTGTCTTACTGGTCCATTAACATGGCTTGTATCCGAGTAAAAAATTGCTGTAAGATTTGCTTGAACCAAAAAATATTCTTCATATTTCCTCTCTACTCCCAAGGATTCCTTTTTTACTTGCACATCTCCATATGCACAATATTCTAAAAGTTAACACAGATAGATATGGCTGTCTTGTTTTCTCATTACTACGACCACGATGTTTTCTAAAATATTATTCAATTATTATCTTCAAAGTAAAACAAATATTAGCCTAAACAAGCTTCTGCAAGTGCACACAGTACTGGGGAAAAGAAATCCTTTATCCATCAGAATACAGTTTGGCAGACCTAGCAGTAATTTACAGACACTTTTAAAATGTGCAGCTACTAAATCACAGACAGCCTGTATGCACTTGTTCCTGGACTCTGTCTAAAATTTCAGGTTTAAACTCTCCTTTGTCATAAATATGGCTTAGTCATCCCCACTAAAATATTCAAAAAACATTTCTCAAGAGAGGCTGTTTTAAGTGACCTATGTTAGATGAAGTTTGGAGGGATGTTCATCATAAATGAATTATTGACTACTATAGAGGTGAACATGTTTATCATGTCTTTCTCCTTACATTGATATATTGATATGAATTTGTGTACTTTAGTCTCCAGGTATAAGATATTTTTTGAGAATTGGATAGCAGGACATGAGACTGAAGCACTAAATGTGCTATGAGAGAGGAAGTTATTTTCTGAGGTGCTGCATGTTTCATCAGAGGGTAGGAACTGGACTAGACCAGACAGAAAGGCATTCGGATTACACAACAGTTTCGTTAATATCACAATACACATCTTTGGGCATCATTTTCACAACATGAAAGCCAGAGGTCTTTATGTATTTGCACAAATAATTTAAAAAGTTGGTCATGCATATTTAATATCTATCAGTGCAAAAATTTGCTCAATTAAATTTTTCTGACTGCATTTACAAAAGTAGTGGATTGACCTTGGTTCTCAACTCCATGAAAACCATGCTGTTGTGCTTCTCTTCCAGGAATCATTTGAATAAAGAGAATGGGCCAATCAAAGCATATTTATTATCTTAGGCACTAGAAACATTTATTATCTGTGTGCAGATAATATTTAATTTAATTCATTGATAATATTTAATAATTTTGTTATTAATTTTTCTCATTAGTTTTCTAAATGAATGCCAGAGAACTTCAAAGTATGGAATCGACTCATGATAGGAGAATTATGTGTTAGACCAGTACATTATCTGTGTGTCAGAAACATATTTCAGCATTAGACTCTAGAGGATTCAAAACTGAACAAAACTGAGATAGAATAACAATATAATTGAGAGGGGATAGGGGGGGAATGTGGGAGAGGGAAAAAGATTTTAAAAGACTTGTGAGAAGACAGGGATTAAAAACTTTTTTCTGGTATTTGTAAAAAGATACAACAGAAAGCAACTGGACAGATCAGGAGGCAAAAGCTCTGCCAGACTGTGCAGGCAAGATTAGAAAAACTGAGCCAGTTTATTTTCTGAGAATTGTTGCACAGTTTCAAACCCAAGCAGTGAATAAGGTTAAAGATAGTGCAGCAGTGCCAGACCATGAGAGAGTGGACAAAGAATTTGGAATTGAGAAAGTCAGGCAAAAAAAAACAACACTTTTTTTTAAAATAAGGTACAAGTCTTTGTATTAATATCTATAAATATAAACCCCTTCATCAATTATATGGCAATGAACCAAGACCATATGAAGACAGCATTTGG
Source organism: Corvus kubaryi (assembly GCF_017639235.1). NCBI lineage: Eukaryota > Metazoa > Chordata > Aves > Passeriformes > Corvidae > Corvus > Corvus kubaryi. The sequence goes on from NW_024582073.1 coordinate 11,757,118, forward strand.
ACCTTGTACCCAGATGGATCACATGTAAATTTCTGCTGCTGGAAAAATTTTTCTATAAATAGCACTATGCCACATTTTATATTTGAAATTAATCCTGATGGCAATGCATCATCTAAAAGGTCCAGGGAACAGTAAAAAATATCTTTTTATTAGTACATAATAAGGAAAAAAGTTGTTAACTCTTTTTACAACTAATGTTTATATAGAATTTAAACTCCTTAAGCTTATTTTTATATATTAGTACCCTCAATTTTTTCTATTAAATGGTTATGCAAAATGGTTTTCTTCCTTCTTAGCTCCTCCCACTATTTTTCAAAAATGCTTTGTTGAATGTTTTTATGCCACATTTGCCTGCCTTTCAAACATTATCATGAACAAAAGGAACTGTATCAAGCAAGCCCAAAGCTCTAACCATTTAGATAGCTGATACAGTAGACTGCCACCAGCCTTTCTCCCAAATTACAGAATAAACCAATAATTTTCCCCGTTGGAGTTAAATCACGAGTCAACACAGGATGAACTAGAAACTCAATATTGATATTGTATCTGCTGCATACAGTTTACACATATTGTATATGCTGCATACAGATTTGAAAGCTGAAAAGGAAAATAAAGGACAGGGTAACAAAAGAATATTGCCCCCCTGAAAATCTTACACGGGAATAACAATTTTTACACTATAAAAATAGTTTATTTTATGTTTCAGAGATAGAATCATGCCTTAATAAATTTGGCCAGTGGTTCTCAGCACCTACATATCAGCTAGAAATAAGACCCACATAAGATCCCTTAGCTTAGCAGAAAACTCAATGCAAGCTTAAAAATCTGCAATTAGAACTTACTCTGCAGAAATGAAAACAAGGCAATAAAAAGAATAATTTCCTTGCTTTGTCAGTTGGTGTGAAAGACAAATGCAATTGGCATCCATCAGTTCTCAGAAGTAAAAGGGTTTCTTTTGACTAGTGTCTCTAACAGTAGTAGTCAGTCAAAGGGCAAAGGAAGTAAGTGCAGCTGAAACAATCACACTGAAAATAACATTGTCTACAGCTTCAAAAGGCATTCCCAGAAAAAGTAACCCTTGGGTTTTAAACATGGTTTTTTGCTTGTAACATTCCTGACCTATTCCAGGGCCATATAAACCAGCTAAACTCAGTGGTATAATTCTACTGGAACAAAAAGTTGGTTTAATTGCAGTTTAAAATACTTTTCCTCCTTTCCTGATCTTGTCACATCTTTAAAAAAACCAAAACCAACAAACAAAAAACCTCCCAGTAAGATAACTGTCTACTATTGTACTTGCACACTAATTTCTTTTAAAGGTCCAAGGAATGTTTCAGATAGCATAAGGTTTGGAAAGCCTCTGGAAAAGGGAGGTGAAGTTGCCTGAACACAACAAAGCATAAGCAATACTTTAGTTAGTACATCTGTTGAACCATAGCACTGTCAACGTCAAGCACTAGAGGCTAAATTTCATTCTTGGAGAAACCTGTCAAAGAAATAGCCCAACAAGTAATATATCAAAAGAGAAGTCCAAGTTTTCTAGATGATAGGATATAAAACTGAATTAAAAGTTCAAGGTACTCTTTAATATGAACAAGAGCACTTTTCCCCACACCTATCTTTACTTCACACAAATAGATTTTTTTCTGTTGGTGGTGTGTCATGAAATTGCACATCAGTGCAATCAAAAGCCATCTGATAAGTCTACATTTATTCTATTATTCAGGAGAAATACGGAAGTGTTTAGGTTTTCACCTAAGCTCAAATAATGTTTTTAGTGAAAGAATTCGGTTTTGCATATAAATGTGATAATCAGTTCAACAAGAACTATTTAGAACATGTAGAGCTTAAGTTTAAAGGGAAAAAATAGAGGAAGAAAATATAATTGCTGTAGGGAACAGAGTTATAAACAGAGTTATGTCCTTCATAAGGTGTAGAAACAACTATAAAATAACAATTTGGATTAATGTTACAGACAAGGTTGCTACACAAACAATACTCTACACCTCTAGGAAATTCAGAAATAATTTATATAGAGAAGGTCTGGTCAAATTAGCACTAATCTCTAAAAAGAATCTTCCAGAAGCAAAAATTCCATGCTTCTTTTAATCTGATTTATTAGTATAGTAATTATTTTGGTGTTATTGTGGTGGGAAATTTTATTTCAAATAAATGACAGATATTTTTTAAAGAAACAGGGGTTTAAGGATAAAAAATATCAAACAGTAATCATGCCTTTCTAATTTAACAATAAAAGTAAATGTTAAAGGGACCTTTAGAAAACAGGTTTGTATACACTGTAATATACATCGTGATGTGTTTTTTCTAGATCCATTGTACACAATTATTCCAATTGGTTTGTTAACTTTTTTTAAGCTCTCTAGTAAAGTTCAAAATTTGATTTTTAGTTCTGTTAAGCTTAGAAATATTTTGATATCAAATTAATTACATGCTTCACAGAATGCTATAACCTACCTGCTACAGTGCTGTGTGGAAATATCACTGTTTGTCAAAGTACATAAATAAATCCTGATTAATTCTATCTGCCTTTTTTTTTCAGACTAGCATAAGATATCAGAAGACAGTCTGATAAGAAACATTATATTTCAATTTTACCCTTGATTTCTGAGCATCTGAATTTGAAGCGCCTTTGTACATAGAAAATACAAGGTCTGAAAGGTAATGGTTATGGATCCACAGCCTTTCGTAATTTTGTCTGTTTTGTTCTCCTGTCCATGACCAGAACATGTTCACAGGTGTAACCAGCACTGAGTAAGAGTTGATGCAATTTTGTCTTGCACTGCACTAGTATAAACTAGAAATGTATAAATAAAAATATATCCATCTTAAGTGGAAGAAATATTCTAAAACACAAACATAAGAAAAAAAGTAAAGTTAATAAAGGTAAACAATAAATCATAAAAATATATGAAATTTTTATACTCCTCACTTCAGGCGATCAAATCCTTTACTGTTCCTGGGACAGTTTACACAGACATCAATCAGAAAAAGTCTAGCCAATTGAAGTCCTGGTTTAAATTGTTCAGTGAACCTCCTTCTTTTCACTCTGCCTGCAGACAGCATGTTTGCAAGTTCTTTCATCTTGCACCAGGCCTACTACACAGCAATGGCCTCTGCCTTTGGGCAAGTCATCTGCCAACTTGCTAAAATACCTTGAATGATTTAGCAACTTTCTTACATTTCTCATGGGGCTATTAAATCCTATCTCTTTTTCATAACTCACTTCCTTGTAGCTGGCAGTTTAATTATTTTACTGCTAAGCTTTTAAGTTCATCTGCTGCACCCTGGGAACCCCACAACATACTAAGTGTTAATGGGCCTTTGCCCAGGCACGTCAGATCTTTGTAGTTGTTTGCATCATTCTACAATTACCTGCCTGCTTTAAAGATAGCGTGTATCAGTCTTGAAACTTCGAAGGCCTTAAGAGGCACCTCATTGAAACCTGATGCCTCTTCTAAAATTCTGTTCCTATAGTGCTTTCTGAAAAGTGAGTCAGAATGATTCATGTTGTATCCCCCAAAGAACGCCACCTTTCCCTCTCAGTGTAGTTTTGTACATGTAGTTGAACCTGTTTTTAAGAGAAACTTTTCTTTTCAAAGGCAAATTGTGTATGCATTATATCACTGTTCTGAATTGTAGCTTTATTTGTAAAAAGAAAAGATTTAGTCTTGTAAGAAGGCACATAGGGAAAAAATACAATACCTAAATACCAAAAAAACTCAACTCTTCTCCTATTTTACCCTGAGACTAGACGTATCAGTTTTATGTATAAGCTTTACAGGAAAAATATTCTTAAACTATAACCATCTTATGAAATCTAGCATGTTCTACAGGTACAATGAAGCCCAAACCTCTTCTGGATGTACTTAGCTTACAAGCAAACCCTGTTCCTATACACAGGAAAGAAAATAATTCCTCCTAGCCAAAAAGCTATTTTTACTGCACTAGTCCTAGATCGCTCAGTTTTGCTGTGTTAAAAAGAAAAGAAGAAATCAAACATTCCTAATTCATGAATACTTCCTGACCTCTTTATCTGTATGTCTGGTTTCTTTGTGGCATTTCTGTTGCAATAACCCAGCTCAGTGCAGTCCAACTGAGTAAGCAAGAGAATTCATATGATACCTATCTAGTAACAGCCACTTTTGACTGGGCCAAAGGTATAATTGCTGCAATCAGAGAAATCAAGTTAGAGTATAACACAATGAATTATAGAATGGTTTGGGTTGGCTGGGACCTTAAAGATCATTTAGTTCTAACCCCTCTGCTATGGACAGGAACATTTTCCAGTAGATGGCTTTGCTCAAAGCCCCATCCAACCTGGCCTTGGACACTCCCAGGGATGAGGCAGAAAACAAAAGTATTACAACAGGATAGAGGACACAATTATAGAAGGAGGACTACAAAAAACCATAGTATTTTTGAATTTGCTCCATATTGCCTGTTGACTCTCTTTCCACTTCTCATTGACTTTCCACTTTGCATTTAATATAAAGCAACTATTTTCTAGTAGCAAGTTTTGATATAGGTTTGGATAAATTCTGTAAGTCTCACAAAATTGAGACTACTCATAATATCTTAGTAGTTATCTAGGAAACTCCTATAAAAATATTGTAGAATACCTTGTCATAGCTACTTTTATTTAGAGTTGATACATTAAAATAGTAACACTACACTCTGACGTACAATTATCTAACCCTTTTGGGGCTACAACTATTATATGAAGAAAATAGGATATAAAAAATGCATTCAGAGGGAAAAAGATCTGAATTATAAAGGAGTTTTTTGGCCTGTGATTAAAAATGTTAAAAAGGCATTTCAATCTTTACAGTTACACAGAATGTGAAAACTGTGCAAGAATCAATTAACTCCCGGGGAAAAAAATCATACACATATTTAATAAATCTGTTTCATTGTTAGATAAAAATTAATACCTCTTCTCTCAATTGTCCCATGATGAAATTTCTGGGAATTCATTAAACATTAACCTTATTACTAAGCTGTTTTTGTCTTTAATGACAGTACAGGGTTGTCTAGCATTCTATTCATGATTTTTCTCCGAAAGAAACTTTTGCTGCTCAGTCAGTATCATCAAAATTATTTTACAATTAGAATTTAAATTGTATATTTCAAAGTGTGTCAATGTATCATTAGGAACTTACCTAGCAATGAAATACATTTAAAAGAATAAATCCTTCCAAACAATGTTGAGAAAGAATGATCACTACCTAAATTTACTTTCAATTACCATTTTCTAATTATCATTAGGAGTAAAATATTTATTCAGTACGTTATTATATATTAAGATATGAAATCCATTTCAGAGCCTGCTTTAAGTTCTTTTCATAACAGTAGTTTCCACAGAAGAATCATTGTTTAAGAAGAAAGTAAAATAGCAAAGAAACCTCCTAAAACCAAGTAAACAAATGAAACCCCAAATCCCTCAGTATTATGCATATTATGATGCCATTTGTGGAAAAAAACCCCAAACTTTTTCCCCCAGAAAGCTGTGCATCACTAATATTCCTTTGTACAGAAAAGGTTCTGCCCTGCAGCCCATCTACTCTATGGTAGCTAACTTTCTCTGTAAATTTTTTTCTGTTTGTGATAAAAAGTAGTTGGTGGAAGTAATTTTACATATTTGTGGATATAGTATGGTCCAGTTAAAACATAGATTGTATTTTGTCCATTCATCCTGATGAACACCTGATTTGACAAAGTGTTCAGTTTACATTACCTGATATCTACATCCAGAACTTCAGTGGGTATCTGTGGAAGTGTAATGGGCTGCATGAGAGTATCTTAAAAGATAGATCTTGCCAAGAAACCTTGCTGTATCTAACTGTGCTAGGACAAAAGGATGCCTGCAGTGTTAATTCCAACATTAGGGAAGTAGCCTTCCTTCACACTTGCACCTTGCATTTTTCTTCAAAAACACTGAACTTTCTCCTTATGTTTTTTGCACTGTGAAATAAATAAGTGCATTACTTAATTTGCCTGAATTTAGTATTCTCCTAGATTTTGAAAAGTGACAATTATCTGGGCAGCTGATTATTATTTGGTACAAACACATTCCCAAACCTAATGTTGAATTAAGACTGCATTGTGTAATGCCCAAGCTGTGTTTCTCTAACCTTAAAATAAATTGTAACACTTCACGCCCCTTAGCCTAAACCTCAGTGCTTCAAAAGAGAATTATTTCAATATTTAGAAAAAAAGTTTTACCTGAAATAAGGTAGTTTAGGTTGTAAGTTTAGGTTGTATTCTAAAAATACAGTCTTCCAGATGTCATATTGACAGATCTATTTTACTTAAGCAAATGTAAGGCTAAACTCTACAGCAACCCTTTGAAATATTGGCTGAACAAAAAGAAAATTATGAAGAATCCTTTGGAAAAATTGAAACTGCTTTTAATTTAATAAGTGTTCGTGGTGAAATAAATAAATACTGTTCTTGTGTTTATAGCAGTCCATTTAGGGATCAGTAATTTTATTACTTTAGTTCTCTCTGGCAATTAAGAACTCAGATAGTTATGGCCAGCATATGAAATAATTGAACTGTTTTCCCTGCTCTAAATTAAGTAATTTTCACTGGAAGAAGAAAGAAAATAATTCAAGCAATGCTGAATTAACCTTACACATAAATATGTTGTGAAGTTGTCTTCAATTTATTTAGATAAATATTTGTATTTTAAAATCATCCTATGAAAATTAGTAGAAACTACAGTCACACCACATAAAGAGAACTAAGAAACCTCAAACCTTACATTATTTCCCTAATCAGAGGAATCTTCAGTGTTGTCAACCAGAAATGAACCTTCACAACCCCCCTCTCCCTTATGCCTAGGAATAAGAGTCCTACAAAAGAGAAAGAATAATGAAAGAAATCAATCCACAGCCTTAATAAAGACGGGGACTAGAAAAGAGACCAAGAAGAGATAAATTCCCCTTGTCTGACATTATCTTATTTGCCTCATGTCTTTAACATCTAAGGAACTACAGACACACACACAAAAAACTTCTGTGTGTGATGACAAGAAAGTCTCTTGAATCAAGATTCAAGAAAGACTTTTTAAGTTATCAGGGGGAGGGGATCCCTCTAAGCATAATTCAAAATTGTTTACTTCAGCAGAGAGAGGCAAATTTGCAGTGCACATCCATGTATTAGAAATTAATTATTTTGTGGCCTCATTATGTAGAATAGATTACTTTACGTCATTATGTAGAAAATTGAAAGGTTAAATATTATAATTAATTATCATTTCATCATCTAAGAAAATTAAACCAATGTTAAAGAGTTAACTTTAATTTTGAGGGAGAATTTGAAAGTATCTCAGTGAATAATCAAAAGCTTCTTTTGTTATACCTGATATCCACTTTGCTAAAATAAAGTACCACTGGACTAAAAACAGAGTTCCTATCCAGCAGCCTTGATTTTAATTCTTTGGTTATAAGGAACATGAATAACACTGGTCGTTTCAGATCCACTAAAAGTGAGCATCAAGACCTGCTTTTAGTCCTGGAATTTTTTCAAATTTCACAGCACAAGTGAAGCTGTTTCATTGAACACATAATTCATTTACTTCTGTGAAACACTCTGGGTTCTCTCTGTATGAAGCAAGACCTTGCCTTGCATTAGTGGGAACACTTAGATGACATCACTCCTAAATCATGTCCATAAAAGAAATAATTCAATTACTTGACATTTATTTTTTCTTTAATTGATTGTATGTTTGAAATCTTATGCAGGTAGTTTAAAAATTCTATTTTATTGCTCTTGTCTTGCTGGATTGATGTAAAAAATAAATTACTCAAATGTCTAAATGAGGTCTATTTTTTCATTGCTCACTGATAATGTTATGTTCCTGGCTAAATGCTTACATAAAAAAGTATTAAAATTAATTAAGGAGTATGCTTTCAATTGGTGATACACAGAGAAATTGCTGAAAACATTTCCTGAAGAGCTTGATTTTATGTGCTCACTCTGTAAGATCTCGTGTTTAGTGAATCTGGGGTCAATCTGCATCTAATCTGACAATATGGCAGTTTTTCCACAGATTATATGTTCCCAAAACAGAATGAGACCAAAGAATTCCTCATATTAAGCGAAACTGCAGTATGATTCAGTTATATTTGACACTAAAGAAGCCTACAGGCTACACCAGAGGTCTTCTTCGTAAGATCAGCCAATTATGAAAGGACTTCCTTTTCTTAAATAATTTCTTCCTTTGAAAGGCCATCAAAACTTTGCAGAGTATGACTTAACTTAATCTGCTTCTGTAAATGAGAGTAGTGCTATGTTACCCCATAATGTGTGCACAGAGTAATGTATGAGTGCTATTTGAAGAGGACAGAAAGTTGAAGAAGCACTTGCCAAAGCAAGCCAGAAGCAAGTGTCAGTAAGATGTTGGGGTTTAACACCAAATTCAAGTTGTCTTCAGGGTGTCCATATTGAATTATATGGAATAGTTTGGGTTGGAAGGGACCTTAAAGATCACCTAGTTCCAATCCCCCTGCCATACACAGAAACACTTCCCACTAGATCAGGATGCTCAAAGCCCCATCTTGCCTGGCCTAAATACTTCCAAGGATGGGGTATCCACTATTTCTCCGGGGAACCTCTTTCAGTACATCACAACCCTCATAGTAAAACATTTCTCCCTAATAGCTAATCAAAGCCTACTGTCTTTCAGTTTAAAGCCACTTCCCCTTGTCCTGGTACATTCTCTTGTAAAAAGTCCCTCTTCAGCTTTCTTGTAGGCCCCCTTTAGGTACTGAAAAGCTGCAATAACGTCTACTTGAAGCCTTTTTTTCTCCAGTCTGAACAATCCTAACTCTCTCAGCCTGTCTTCATAGGAGAGCTCATTGGAGCAGCTCTTGCTTGGACACCTTAGGTGCTCAGTGGGGAAAGTCCTTTTTGAAGGGAAGGCCAGAGAAGAATCTCACTTAATGGTCCAGAAATCACAGGAATAAGAGAGAGCTTTACTAAAGTAATGTCTCTGCCTATCCATTGTTCTTTATAAGGACAAACTATTCCATAGGTTTGTAGAGTAGAAGGGTGTTAACTTTTTTTACTCAAATGTCTAGAGCACTCACCTTCATTGTGAAAGATTCAGTTTCCAGTCTGTTTCCCTGAATATTTAATGATCTAAATAAAGGTGGGTCTGAGAACAATGGAATACGGTGATTGTTGGGTCGGGGGCAGGGCAACCTCAGTTCTAATGCAGAAAGCATGGTGAAATACCACTTATCTTGATGACCAGCCCAAATGAAAGTAATGGAAGACAGATTCAAAAGGAGTTAGAACAAGTATATGTGTTCTCTACCAATAATTATGAGACTGGACTGAAAATTCAACTTAAAAGAAACACACACACACACACCCCCCAAATATTGTGAAATTCATGATAAAGTCTGGAGAGTTGGTAAGGCTGGTTGCAGCACCTGTGAAAGGTTAGTTAGCACATACACTTACAGGCATATTACAGAAACTTGTAGACACACTACAGACATACAATATTTGCATATAAAAGAGACAACATGCACTGCTGCAGGCACACTACAGGTGGTAGGTATTACAGCTATAGTTAATGCTTATCATGTAAATAAGAAATTAGACCATTTCCAATTAAACATTCTAATAAATGAAAATTTCTAAACATGAAGTAAAATAAGTTACCCCATTAGATGGCTACAAAATTTGTTGTTTACTACCAGGTATCTGTGGCTTTCTGCAGTTGAGAAATATGAAGAATTTATAGCTCGGTATTTCTAACGTAAGGAAATGTTAGCCATCTTTTAACTGCAATTGCTTGATTTTCCTGTGTTATCTTTGTCCAAATAATGCACAGTTTTTTGAAATACAGTTTTAGAAAGCCATTTGCAGAAATTGTCTACCAAATATTACAAAATATATTTCAGATTAATCAGAATTTATCCGTTGACTCAAAGTGTTTTATGTTCATTTAAAATAGAAAAATAATAAGAACTGTCTAATATAACTCACTTTATTGCACAAAGACATAAAGAACAATTATTTATTTCACAAGACATCTTGCACATTTATCTCTCTGCAAAACTTCTGGGAAAGACAGATATGACTGAGCTAGTTTAAGGGGTAACACAGAAAAACATGCATTAACACTACCATTGCTGTAGATAGCCTGCAGGTAAACTGAGGTCTTCCATTCCCAGTTTCATTTGGTATCTTTAACTCTCAACGCTGAGGGTAGGATTTTCCAACACTAAGTTCTAGCATTGAAATGATCAAAGCTGCAGTAGTGTTTAGTGTTGCAAATCTCAGTCTTGTCAACGTAGTATGCTTCTGTGGCAGTTCCATATCCAATATTATAAGAAATCAAGATTTTGATTATTTGCCTCAGAATTTGTACTGTCTTTTCATAAAACGAAATGGCTTTGGCTGAGAAAATACTGTATGGATACCAAATATCAAAACAAGTGAGAAATACTTTAGTTTGTTTTTATCTTTTGTATCTTCAAGCCTAGATTCATCCAATACTAAATGTTTATGGAACATGAATATTAGAAAAGGGATGGAATATGACAGTGCATATGGAAAATATTAGGTTTCCTTTTCTATCTGAGTTTTGTTTCAACTTAATTCTGTCTAGAGTGTTTTAGAGTTAGAGCTGAACAGTTAGAAAAGTGACAGTCTTTATATATTGAGTGTCAGAAGTAACCTGTTATATAATTCAAAAAATTTCACTGCTGTTTATGCTTTTATTTTAAATGTACAGTGGTGTGTCCAGAATTGGATTTATGAGTCGGGGCTTTTTTAGTTAAATGCTTCTATTAGCAATTCTTCAACTTTTTCCTAAGGAAGCTCTTTTAAAATGACTAACATCTTTAAAGTGATTTGGTATTCCTTAAAACATTTGGTGACTTACAACTTTATAATTTTATTCATATAAAATGAAATTATATTAAACAGTTTCTGATTTTAAGGGCTTTCAATTTGGGGGCAGCCCATTTTTGCTGATTTGGGAGCTCAGCTTGACTTCCCAGGTTTTCTTAATTCTCAGAACCCCCACCAACTCAATGAGTATTTGGGAATGCCTAAGAGTTCCAAAAACATACCACAAAAGTCTTAGGTTAAAAAGGAAGAAAAAAAAACCAAAAGCAAACAAAAAAATTTAAAAAACCCAAACAAACAAATAATAGAAACACAAAACCCCAAACCCAAACAACAAAAAAAAAATTAAAAGGGAAAAACTTATCACACCAAAACCTTATTAATATTTGAACATATGAAAATTGAAGGTTTCTCTTAAATCTGTGTGCTGCAGTGTAGTAGGTTCTGTATGCTGAGTGGTAAATCATAAAAAATTAGTTCAAGTCCTGTATTCTACCTTATTCTTTGAGAAATAACATATATTTTTTTAAAATCAACAAGTAATCTTCAATGTAAAAATCCACACAATAGGGAGGTATGTGGGCTTTGGGAGACACACAGGTCTCTGCCCTTTATGTTTCTGAATACCAAAATAGAAAAGATGCATCAAATTCTTTACAGATTTTTTTTATTATTATTACTAGATTTTGGGGCAATATCTGTATGAAAAAAGAAGCAATATTAAACTGCAGGAGCTTTGCAGACTGTGAAAACACTGTACGGAAAAATCTGATCAAATTTGTCTAAGGAAAGGCGGAGGGGTGACCTCATCACAGTCCTCAACTTCCTCAAAAAAGGTAGAGGAGAAGAAGACACTGATCTCTCAGTGACCAGCATCAATACACGAGGAAATGGAATGAAGCTGCATCAGGGCAAGTTCAGATTTGTAACAGGTTCTTCACACAGAGGAGGTGGGCACTGGAACAGGCTGCCCAGAGAAGTGGTCACAGCACCAAGCCCGCCAGAGTTCACGGAAGCATCTGGACAGCTCTTAGTCACATGGTTTATTGTTAGGGATTAGAACTCAGTGAACCTTATGGGTACCTTCCAAATCAGGATATTCTATGGCAGACTATGACTACTTTGGCAGACTTTTACAATCTCCTTTTATTTTATGTAACACTAGGACTTCATGGAAAAGCTATCTGAAAAAAATAAAATTACCTGTTTCACTATGAAATAAGAACTTACGAAATGTTATTACTTTACTAGTTTATGAATGATCTCTATTACTAAACATAAAAATCTTTATGTATTTACAACTTTGCCATGACTGCTTAAACCTACCCTATTATATAACATTTAACTTTCCTTGTGGGAAAAAAATAAAAAAAATTACTGTGTGCCAGAACATATTTACATATTTATATATTGGGGTTTTTGATTTTCATTTTCTTAACAATATTTGGTATGTGTTACAGATCTCAGAAGCTTCCTTAACATGGAAAACAGCTATGATTATTTTAAATCACAAGAAGGAACAGTTTCATTACATTAGCAGTATAGCACAACTCTGTAATACTGTATATCTACAGACAAATGCAACTATGCTGTATTTGATAAATGAAGTCACAGTAATTGGTTTCAGGATCTTATTCTGGCTAAAGCATACCCAGTGACACTTTTGGATATGAAATTGCATATTTCAAAATGTCAATTTTGTTACAGTTCCACATAGAATGCATACTGATTACTGCTACTTTATAAATATAGGTGGCCTAATAAAATCAAAATAGTCACATTAAACCACTGTAGGTTGTGAATTTTGTCAAAGTGCAATAAAAACAAACAAACAAATAAATAAATATACATATAGTATAAAAATTACTAACCTATTCGTTTTTCTTCACGAAGAATGAGAAAAATATTTTCTAAATGTGGAAGATTTCACTAGCTGTGTGACTGAGATCTATTACACCTTTTTACTCTCGAGTCTAGAAATAAAACTAGGTTTATCTTTAGCAATATCAATGGGGTTAGATTTTTCTGAAAACTGTTATTTGAGATCTCTGTCTTGTCATCCACTGTATCGATTGGTACATATTTTGAAAGGAAAAAAGACAAACTACTATATTAGTATTATTAATTATGCAATCTAGATTAAAAATGAAACAAAAAAAATAGGTAAAATTTCTTCACTATTATTTTTTTAAGAGGACTGTGTATAAAAATTAAAGCTCTTTCTTCTCAAAAACCTCAGCACATTTTTCACACCATTATCATTTTCTTGTGAAGTTAAACCAGTCTTGTATTATTTTAAAATGCCTGGAAAATACAACTTATTCTGAATTTTTGCTTAATGACCTTTATCCTAATTCTATGGAAATGGCCACTGAAAAAATAAAATTAATGGGAAATTAAAATAATCAGCAGTATTTTCCATCATTTTTACTGGTGTAGCTTTTTGGACTAAAATTAGTGGGGTTGAATTTGAGATTTGGTGGGACAAATCCCACTTCTGGAGTGCAACTACCGATGGCTACAGAGACAGGGGAGGAAGGAGAGATAAAAGGGTTCTCCTCCACAATAAGAGCTGGATTGAGTATGAAGATGTGTCTCTGAGGAAGAGCCATGAGCAGGACAAAAGCCTGTAGATAAGAATCAGAGATTAAGGTAAAAAAGAGAACCAATGCTTGATGTCTACTACAGGGCACCTGATGAAGGGGAGCCTATTGATGAAGCCTTCTTTCTCCCGCTTCAGGAGGCATCATGGTCATCTGCTCTTGTCCTGCTGGGACACATCAACCACCCCGACACCTGCTGGGAAAGTAGCACAGCAAGCTGCAGGTAATCCAGGACAGTCATTCAGGGCATGGAGAACAACTTCTTGAGCCAGGTAATAGACAGGCCTACCACGGGGGAGGTAATACTGGGTCTGACGTCACAATTAAGCGAGGTAAATGGGGATGTTGAGAGGCAGCCTGGAATGCAGTGATCATGCACTGATGGAGTTTGCAGTCCTGAGGGATATGACTGCAGCAAAGTTAGACCCCTGAAATTTAAAAAAGGAAACTTCCAAACCTTTAAGGAGATAGTCAGTAGGGCCCCCTGGGAGACTGCCCTCAGGAACAAGGGAGTGGAATAAAGCTGGCACATCTTTAAGGAAATCCGTAGAGTGCAAGAGCTGTCAATCCGCAGGAGCAAGAAATCAGGCAAGGAAGGTAAGAGACCAATGTCTGAGTAGGGACCTGCTGGTCAAATTAAAGGGAGAGAAGCAACTGCACAGACAGTGGGAACAAGGACAGGTAACCTGGGAAGAGAACAGAGAAGCAGTTTGATTGTGTATAGATGAGGTGAGAAAGCCAAGGAAAAGCTGGAACTGAACCTGGCAAGAGAGGCAAAGAATAAAAAGAATAAAAGAAGAAAAAGAATGTATGTTAACAACTTTCTTGTCTTAGTCTTCAATGACAATCTCCCTTCCCAAACTTCTTAAGTGGTTGGACAGCAGAGGGACTGGGGGAAAAGTGCTTCCCGCTGTAAGAAAACATTGGGTACATTGACCACCTGAGGAAGATGAACGTGCACAAGTCTATGGGACCTGATAAGATGTATCTCAGAGTCCTGAGGGAATTGGCTGATGTAGTTGCCAAGTCACTCTTCATGATATTTGAAAAGTCATGGCAGTCAGCTGATGTCTCAGGTGACTGGGAAAAAGGAAACATTGCATCCTTCTTTAAAAAGGACAGAAAGCAGGACTCAGGGTTCTACTAGCCTGTCAGCTTCACCTCTGTGTTTGGGAATATCATGGAGCAGACACTCCTAACAAGCTATACTAAGGCGCACGAGTGACAGGGAGGCAATTTGAAACAGCCAGCATGACTTCACCAAGGTCAAATCCTTCTTAACCAAACTAGTGGCCTTCTATGATGGACTGACTACATCAGTGGACAAAGGAAGGGCTATAGACATGGACTCATGTAAAGTCTTTGACACTGTTGCCTCACAATATCCTTCTCTCTAAATCGCAGAGAGATGGGTTCCGTGGTGGACTGTTAGACAGATAAGGAATTGGTTGGATGATCACATCCAGAGGGTAGTGGTCAATGGGTCAAAGTGCCGATGGACATCAGTGGCAAGTGGTGTCCATCAGGGGTCCATACTGGGACCAATGTTATTTAACATCTTCATTAATCACATACATGAGAGGATCGAGTGCACCCTCAGCAGATTTGCAGGTGACACCAAGTTGAATGGTGTGTTTGTCACACCTGAAGGATGGAATGCCAACCAGAGGGACCTAGACAAGCTTGACAAGTGGTTTAATGGGAATCTAAGGAAGTTTAACAAGATCAAGTGCAAGATGCTGCACCTGGGTCTGGGCAGCCCCCCGGTGCCAATACAGCCTTGGGGATGAACTGGAAAAATATTTTTGCATTATATTACTTCCACGAGAGTTCAAGACAGTTTCACAACCATCTTATGTGATGGAAATAACCTAGCGTACACCATAGTATCATGCAATTCATACAAAGAGACATTACTGCAAAGCCATAGAGGGTGGTTTTCTGAAATACTGCATCTTTACTTACTGCTCTTCATATGAAGATTGTGTAAAGGTTTCAAAGGGTGACAACGACTTGTGGTTTGACTTGTGAAGGTGAGCCTTTGCTACTATTAGACCCTTAGCTGGAATTCAGATCAGCAAACTCACATTGTTTTCAATTTCATCAATTCCTTTTCCAGCACTGAAACTTGTAACACTGATGAGTTTAATACAATCATCTGTGTATTTTGTGGCAGAAATTAAAAATGACCAGTCAGCTATTCTGTTTCCATCTGGTCTTGCTACACTTCACAGGATGGTGGCATCTACAGTCTGCAGTTTCACAGTGACTCACAGCACTGCCTACTACCATTCAATGGTCACTCTTTTACTGAAGCTAAGCCTAAACTACACCCAAAACAAATTGACACTTGCTCATAAAAACATTCTCATATTTATGTGTAGTTTTATTAAATGAATATTCTAAGTAAGAGCTTGTTGCACTAAGGCACCAGAATGAAAAAAATATAAAATATAGCATGCATAGCTAAGTTCTAGGCCTTATTTATCACCTTTCATAATACAGAGACTAGAAGCCCAAGCCCAAGACTGTTTTATTATTTATTGGCTCCTCCCTTCCAAATCCACACCAATTTGACTTTGTTGCTCTTATGATCTGGTCAGAAGCAGACATATTATATCCTACAGTTAGACAAAATGGTGACACACCCCTTTTTTAATCTCACAGAAACATCTCATAGTTTATCCTTTCTTCCTTTATTTATTTCACTTATCTTTCTTCAGTTAATTTGTTGTAAAAGAAGAAAAGGTTTCATCATTTAAATTACTTCTGACAATTCATTAAGACAGCATATGTTACTAGCTCTTTTTACAACATATTGATGTCTCTGCACAGTTGAGTGTAATTTGTTGCATTGATGGATTTAAATACACTTATTGTTCATAAGAATACTTTTACCTCTTTTACCTGCTACCACAGTGTACTTGAAGGGTGGGCAGATGTAGAGTCAGCTCTTGGTATGTGACTGGCAGCTGTTCTCTTTTCTAATGAAGAACTACAGATCACAGGTAATAGAATATACAAAATATCTTGATCTAAATGAAAAGCAAAAGATCAAGGAAGCTAAATGAAAAGCTAACATGCAATACCTCATTATTGCCTGATTCTTTCCTTCCAGGAAGGAGAGTGACTAAGCTCCTAGTCACTTTTTTATTCAGAGCGAGTATACTCATTGAGTTACCATGTGCTGCTCAAAGGCAAAGTACAGGTGTTTCTTAACATTTCAGCGTCCTGTGATTTGACATCACTGTGTTAATGTGATCAGTCCTACTGTTAAACGCACGCAGTATTAAAAACTAAGAAAGTTAAGTAAATTAGACCCTCTGGTGTTCACCTCAAGTAATCCATTACTGGACAAGGAATGGGTTGATGAGGTTAGTCTACTGAAACTCAGGAATTTGTTGTTCGTTGCAATTGTAGGGGGTTATCCTCTGATTGCCAACATTTACAAGAATCTCATAACTGTATTAGGAAGAACTATTATAGCATTAAATGGATATTGGTGAAATTTTGCTTCTGGTTTAGCTACATTTTTAAGTAATATTTTTATTGCCAAAATAAAAGCAAGAATAGACAGCAGACAGACGCATACAATGTAGACTTGACAATGCAGTCAAAATACAAACTAAATTTTTTTATTCAATTCACTTATCTGTGTTCAGGAGCCTATCTTTGTCTAAATGAGAGGATGCAGTTTTCTTAACATTTAAAAATATCTTGAAAAGAAATCCATTTTCTTACTCAGATACAGGATTATGGTTTTTCATTGTACAAACTATTCTTAAAATATTTTAAGCAAAATGTCGGTTGATGGATTAGATCTATCCATTTATTTTAAATCAGCTAGATAGTGATAATCTCTTGTAGAGAAACTTGGGAAAAAAAATCATAGGGATTAGGAAACAAGTAGTTACAAGAACAGAAAATGGAAAAATAAGATTCAGCATGAAAATGTAAAAGAAAGTAAAAATACTCAGAAAGGGATATTATGTAGAAAGAAAAATATTGGAAAATACATAATACCGTAAGAAATGTATGTCATGAAACAAAAGCGTGGTATGATTTGCAGCTGAATATATAAAGTCATCCCATTATAAAAGAAACAGGATCACATAATTCTATATATGACTAATTAATTGCAAACAAAACCTGCATTTATTTATGTGCACTAAAGTGACTGGAACCATAACAGCAAAATGTCACTTCATATATTGTTGTATCTTCTATACACATAGCTTAAAAATACTGAATTTGTGTAAGTTAATTATTCAGTCATCCAAGTGAGCTGATATTCATATGACGCTAAAACCATGGAGACTTTTATTGAATAAATATTTAATCAAAATCCAGGTAAAGAAACCCACAGAAATAAAAATTGTGAAATTGTGGGCCAGACCAGTATAAAAACAAGTACAGCCAACATTTTTACACACTGCCATGGAAAAGAATAAATCATTACTGATGAGAACTCTACAATGACACAAAACACATTTGGGGAATTCTATTTCCAGGTATGTTGGTTCTGTGAACTAAATACCTATTACCAGGTGGGGAATGTAACACTTTTTACTGCAACATATATTTTGTCTATCTTCACTTAAAAGGAACTCAATCCTCATGTTACATCACTGCTCTGCAATAGCAAAGCTTGTTAAGTCATGGCAGTCAGCAGTTTAAAGAATGCTCTTGCATGAAGTAGGATCCATACATAGATATAACCAAAGTCCAGAACTGTGAGAGTAAAAACTGGTCTGGTCTTTTGAAGCACTTCGTGTTTTAGCCTGAAAGTTTTAAAACACTCCTCCAGGCACGCTCAGAACTACACTGGTTTTGACACGGCTTGGTATGTATGAGCGAAGTGCCTAGCTGCACCTTATCAGTTTCTGGAAATCAGGTGTTGTTCTGCCTACAAGAAGGAAAGCATTCACTCCAACACGGGTGAGAAAGATTCAATTCTTAGTCAGAGAGTTTTAAACATCATGTCTTCATTCCCCAGTGATGACACAAAAACACCATGTCTAGTCTACTTCTAGAAGCATTGTCTCTTGCCAAAGTTCGGACATTTTTAGTTTATAGGTCAAGCTATTTGGGCAAGACAAAGAGTAAACACACAAAACATGGTTCCGTATGAGTCACTAAAACATCTGACTATATCACAGAGGCAAGAATGGAAGTGAAAAGGGATCTTGTTTCATGTCATCTTAGTATTTTATCCAACTGTGGGATACACAAAAATAGACATGGGAACAGGAATCATAATCTGAGATGTTCCCTTCCCACACCCAAGTACAGAACTGCTCATAAATATTATTACTTTGTCATTTCATAATAACTCTAACATGAGGAAAGAACTTGGCAAACTTAGTGAACTAGATTTTGATGTAATTTATCTGAAGGCTAATCCAAGCCCATCTCCCACTTCAAAACAATTTATAGTAGTAAATTAAATAAGCTTAATAACTAACATAATCAGATCAAATTCAATGACCTAGTTTTCTTCTTTATACTAGTAATATCTTGAGGAATAGCACTTTAAATGCATTTTATCAGGGAAGATTCTGATATATTAGTGAATCAGAGGAGAAATTATGTTGCCAACTCAGATAAAGACCAAATAAATTTTTCATCTGTGTTTGCCACGCACAGCATAAATTCTGAATGTATGTCTCAAGGTGCTGCAGAAACATTAGGAGGTGCTGAGGTATTGTGGCTAGTTTATCCAAACTTAAGCGTACACCATTTGAAAATAATTAATCTGTAAAAAATTCCTTTTTTTTTTTTTTTACACCCCCAAAGGATGAGGACAAAACAGCTGAGTTGTAAAAGAGGATTATAAAGAGGATTATTAAATTATTCTGTTTCCTCTATCTGTTTAACCATGCTGGGTGGTCTGCCCCCCAAATCGGTCTGCTAGCTATCCAGCTGGCAAGTACAAACCACTGTCTGTTGAAACTACAGCACAGCTGTATGAATGCCATGGATTCTTTTCCTGCACGTATCACGTCCAAGTTTCTTCACCTACTCTGAGCTAGAAGGAAACTGTGTTAGACAAATGACAGAAACGACAGACATGATGTGAGTTAATGTTTCACATACTCATGGCTACTTACTAACATCATCTTTTCTTCCAAAATCAAGAAAAAGGCAGTAAAATAACATAACAAATACAAAAGCCAGAGACCTGTTCTGATGATTGTGCTTGTACTTTAGCTGTGGTTTAGAGGAACTTGTAAAAGTGCCTGAAAGAAAAAAGCCAAATTTCTTCACCCTTAACTTTCACATTTGTCTAAGTATTGCACTGAAGACTAATATGGACTGTTCATATACTCAACTTAGTTTCATCTTTTGGGATTCCAGTGCACTGAGCTGCCCATGAGAGAAAAAATTTTCACAGAGGAATTGCAAGTCATATACACACACACTACTTCACTGGTGTCCAGAAAACACCCAGCAGAGCTGAAAAATTAAGTGTATGATGCTCATTCAGAAATGGCAAAGCACCTGTGGGATATACATATTATGAAGGTTCCATGGGAATAGATGCAGGAAAAAGAGCAAGTAAACAAAACATACAATTTTCTTTAACTTAGTTTTTTTCTGTCACTGGGTATGAACTGAAGGCAGTCTTTCTGCTATGATAAGTAGTTTTAAAATGTTGACCGTAAAGCAACAGAAAAAAGAAAATGGTTCTTATATAACCCACATGGCATCATTTAGTCATGTGGGCTAATCTTACTGGAGTAACTGATTGCTGGGATTTCCACCCATTTTTTTTCCTCCCCTTTTCTTTTGAGAAAAAAAGATTTGTAGACAACAGCAGGTAGCACGAATAAACTACAAAGCATGAAATCTGTCAATAGTGACCACCAAAGGAATGCTGCTCTTCTGGCAGATAGAGCAGATGGCCAGATAATGCAGTGCGATTAATAAAGAGAAGCTCATAAGGCCTGAGGTTTTGCTGGATGCTAGAACAGCAATGGTTAGCAAGTTAATGCTATTTTGATTTGATTGGGGTCTTCTATGTTGATCTTTCTGAGTGGCGGATTTATGAATTTTTTAATACCAAGAGTGATAATCTATTATATTCAGGTGCTTACTCTGCTTTGTTTGAAGTCAGCAAGTTATAATTCAGAGTTTAGCATTTATACTTATCCATTTCTGAGGTTTATTTTTCATTTTAAGGAGCATTCAACATTAATAATTTCCAAGTGTACACTGATTGTTTAGCCAATTTCTACTATTTAAAAGGACAAGATCAGTTCCAATTCCATAGGTCTATCTTCTCTGGAAAATGATACAGAAGGGTAATCTTCAAATAGACATTCATTTAATGCAAAATGATATCCTTTAAGAGCAAACACATAAGTATTCTCTTTATATTAGGAACACTCTAGTTACCAAAAATATACTCAGGTCAGCTAGAACTTTCATTAACAACAAGTTCTTAAAAAAATACTTAAAAGATATTTATTTAACTGAAAAAGAGATATATTGCTAAGCCTGATGAGAAACTGAACATGTGTCATGTCTGTAAAATAAGAAATCCAGTGTTGAATTGGAAATTACACTTTATATGTTACTATAGAAAAAATATGTAAATAATTAACACATAAAAGTTTATTTTTATAAAAATTTTTCTAGAAAACTAAAATGAAAAGTAGAGATACAAAATAAAAACTAAAGAAGAATGGCACAAGAAGCATTATGATTACTTCTGGTTTATGCCACTTGTATCATTACATCAACCAAAGATGACTGCTTTCCTTATCCCTTTCATATTTTCTCTTCTCAGATGCAACTTTTGTTCTTTTATTCTTATTTCAAATATGACACACCTTTTTTTTCCTTTTTTTTTTCTTTTTTGTGTTAGAAAACTCACTGTACGATGTATTTCCTTCACACCTGAAGATAACAGCAAATAGAAACATAGCTTATTGAAAAGACTGTTAAGTTCAGATGGAAAAATTAGGTATCTATTTTGCAACCAAACACTTTTGTAGGGCAAATTTCCCAGCTGTTTATGATGGAAATCCTTTCATAAGGAGGATTTACTAGATGACCTCTAAGATCCCTTCCAACCAAAACAATTCTATGATTCCAGGACATGGAAATCCTTTCATAAGTGGTGTAAAGAAAGTAAGCATTTTTCAGGAATTATAATATTAATAGATTGAAGGAAACATATTAAAGGGAAAACTCCCGTTGACCCTCTTTATGAAAATAAAAGCCTATCCACAAGTATTTAATATTTTACTTTTGTAAAGATCTGTCACAACCACAGAAGGTTGTGCTACCAATGAAGTTATAAGATAATCTGAGGAAACTATAAAGAATTATATGCTGGGTGCTCTTGTTCTGTGGTAAAAATACAAGCTCATTGAAGTGAAGATAAAAGTCAGGTCTGAGAAAGCATAAATCAGCGTCCTAGTGCTAGACTCTCAGCTGGGTGGGCAGAACCCTTGTTCTCTGGAAATTCTCTCTACTTCATCTCACCATTATTGAGCACGTATTACTGACCCAGTCCCAGGGAAGAAGCAAAACTACAATTTGCCTGAGATTGCAGCAGTCAAAGATTGCGAATATTATATCCCAGCCCAGCAATTTTTTATTAATGTTACCCAAGACAATCACTTGTTGACACTTCGTAATTTAGGCACTCCTGGGGTTTGTGGGAGTCAGAATTTCAAGACTCTGCAAAAAAATAAAAATACTTGAATCCCAGTTTGTCTTTATAGCTAAATTCCAAGCTGGCATAAGAGAAACCCATACAGATGGCTTAGAAGATCTTAAAGCAAGCTAAATGAATCAGGGGAAAAAAAGGGAAGGGAAATATGTATTATGAGAATCCTTCTTTGCAGTTTTGGGATTTTGTCTGACTCTAGAGCTTAAGGGTGTGGGAAGGCAGCAACAGTGTAATGACTTTGTATATATCCACCAATAAGAGTATAAATGCTTGAAAGATTAGATTCAGCTGAGTTGTTTTGAAGCTATCAGTGACACTTAAATGACAGATGAGTACTTTAAGAAAGGAGATAAACAACTACATATCTTTGAAGAATCTTAGCTGTGGTTGGTAGATATAACTATTTATCATAAAATAATTCTAGAAATGCCTGCTGCGTTAACAAAATAGCCTTCGAGCAAGAGATGTTCCTTGCTCTACAATTACAAGTGTTCATATGAGGCCTCTATCTCTTCTTTCACAAGAATATTCTACTACTTTTTATCTGTAAGCACAAAAATCTTGGCAGTTAATTTTCTTTCTCAATTTAATGATAAGAACTTATTTTGCATCTGCCACACCTAATTTCAAGCCTTTTAACTGCCAACTCATCAAAAAGTCAAAACAGGAAATGACTGAATTTTTATTAACACACTAACTCATGTTATACAAAAAGTGAAACACAGTGACTTTAACTGGATAAAACTTGGGTCAACAATTTATGCTCCTAAAAGGCTTATCTTCTCATGCATATGAGCTGAAAATGTTCATCCAGAATACCATAGAATTGTAGAATATCCTGAGTCGGAAAGAACCCACCAAGACCATTGAGCCCAGCTCCTAGCCCTGCACAGGATAGTCCCAAGAATCGCACCATGCACCTGAGAGCATTGTCCCGATGCCTTGGACAATATTTCAAAGTGACTTCTGATATCTCGAGATTGGAAAATGTAGAAGTGCTACAATTTAACTAAAAAAGAAGTTACTCATCTTCCTTTTTCTTTTCTATAAAGGGGAAAAAGTGTTAGACCAAAGGCTACCTATGTCATGGTAACTAGTTATCAATCTGTAGAATCTGTCATTAAATTTTTTTTCTAGAACTATTAAATAGTAATATTTAATTTAATGGCCTCAATAGGAAAACTAGAATAACACACAAAGATAAGAAAGTTTGGTTTTGTCTAGGGTTTATTACACCAGATTACAGTAATCTATTTATCATCACTACTACTTTCATACTCATATATCTCCTTCATATAGAAGATGAAGGCTTATTAAAAATTTAAAAACACATACCAACAGGAAAAAAAAAAAAAAAGAAACCAGGAAAAGCAAAATAAAACTAAACAAAATTACCCCAATGGATGCTGATATAATAAGGACATTTCAGAAAGTGTCCATCTGACCTTTCTGGTAAGCCAACATGCACTATATTGAATGAGGATCAGGTCTGGCTAAACAAATAACCTGACTGAAATTTTCTGCAACTCATTAGCTGGTATTAGTGCAGTGAAGGCCATGAAAATTGAAACATGGTTCATTAACTGTGTGTGGGTTTTTGACAAGCAACTCTGATATCTGTGTTCTCTCTGATGACCAAGAGTAATCTGCACTGCAGCAACCTGATGACGTGTTTCAGTGCATAGCCTATTGACTACCTGCTGCTCAATATGCTACAGATGATACTTTAACAATCCACAAGAAGCTAGGAATAGACAGGAAAGAAAAGTCTCTCATCTCAACTTCAATCTGCATTACCAAAAAAATCAGCAAGTTATTTGAATGAAGTAGTTCAGGATAGTTCAGTCCATAAACCAAGTACTTTTTCCCCTCCTGAAATTCAGAACCAAACTTTTGCTTGCAAATAATAAACAACTAAGTGAATTAAATTGCTGCTACTAAGAACATAAATTAGTTTGCTGGAGGACATCTTAAGGTTAGTGAGAAATGTGACGCTTTTCACTGAAATTCACTGTGGGAGGCCAAGAGGTGGTGGTTATATATTGAGATAGAGGAAGTTCTGACTACATGAAAGGAAAAATAACCTAACTGAAGATATCAACAGTGGAGCCAGAATCCCAGTGAGGTTCTGTAATCCATCCTTAGAGATTTTCACGATCCAGTTGAATACAGTCCAGATCACAGCTCAGTCTGAATTCAGAGCTGATCATACTTTGAGTATGAGGATGGATTTCACAAATGCTCTTCCACTGTGAACCAATTCTACGAGCAAGGGAATAACAATCAAAGACTTCTGAAATTTTAGAATATTGTTTTGTAGATGTACATTCTATATGTATAAGTGAATAATTCTGACTTTTTAAAAAATAAACAAGGAAGCATAAGCTCAATATGAGCTATCTAGCACCCATAAAAGGGATTAAATAGTTATTTAATCCTCTATTGCAAACAGAGAAAGGCAGATTCCTACAGATAATAATTCAGACATGAAAAGTTTTGTATGATGATCAAGTTCTGTGTTATGGAATAGCTAGAAACATTTATCTCTACTTCAGTTTTAGACAAAGACAATTCAGATGACAAATAATAAATTAGAAATAGGCAGTATGATTTTTACACTGCAGATAACAATGATAAAGTAAGCACAAAGCTTTTATATGTAAAATGCTTAATTTAAAAAAAAAAAAAAACATAGCTGTAACCAAGCTGTAGAATTTAAATCCTATTGGACTGAATTTGTATCACTAACAAATTTTTCACTCAATATCTCACTGTAGTTCTAATTATGTTCCCAAATTCTGAGAGTCTATATGTCTTTTTCCCCACAAGTTAATGTTTGCCTGCAAAAAATTATTGCATTAATTGTTGTTTCAGTTCCAAGGGTACTTAAATATAATTATATAATATAAATTTAACCCTGATTTCTCAGGCACTTCTGGCTCCAGGAACATATTATATATATTTTTAAATCTTCCACATTGTTAAAATTATTAAAAATGCCTAAATTTAATATGATGACAATTATGAATCAAAGACTTATTATCATCCCTCCATCTCTTATGAGTTTCCCAAATGATCCACTTTTTTTATATACTTGCCACCACTGCAAGCCTTTCTAATATATTAATGACTAGTATGTTATATTTGAAACTAAGTATTCTGTGAAATGGAAAACATTTATCCAATTTCCAGAAAGAAAAAGAACGAAAAACACAACCAATCAACCAAGAAACCCCAACCAACTGAAAACAACAACAAAATCCTTCATATGTGAATGACTATTTTCAAAATATTAAAATAAGCTACTTTTACCATACAGTCTCAAAAAGTTAAAAGGATCTCATGAACGTTCTAAACATTGTCTTGGAAACCTGGCCATTTTCATGTAACCTTTCTTAACACCCTTTTAAAAACATAATACAGTTCCTTGACTTACTTGACTAACAAGTGCTTTAAATGATAGAACTCTACACTTTTTCTTTTCAAATATAACTATTTCAAAATTGCTTCTATACTATGATATTTGATTATCATTTTTAGGAAGTCCTTGCTCGCACATCATAATAAAAGTTGTCTATTATAATAAAGATATTCAAGAGTGATTTTTCATGGTGCTACATGGTGGGAAGATGAGAGGAAAGAGGTTTAAGATAAAAGACGTTTCAACTAGAAAACCTTTCACAAGCCTATTTCTGTGAAACTCACAGCTCTATTGATCATCATTGGAATTTGTATCCTGCAATCAGATTTATCATCATTATCAGCAGACTTATTACAGGAGAATTAACTGGCTCATACATAGAAACAAGGAGATGCAATGCAAGAATCCGTCTTTGATTTGCTTCCATATATAATCAAACTAAGAAGAAATTGAATCTATTTCTCCAATTGAGATCAGGTTTAATGTCAATAAATCTAAAGCGAAATTCATGCTATTTTTAACCTTCTACAGAAAAAGACACTGTTGAATGTTATTTTTCAAAGAATTTAGAGGTGTTTATCTTATGTTTTCCTAGCATCTGTATTAAGTACAATAGGTTTCCTATGAATAATACATGCTATTCTAATATATTACACTCATTTAATAAAGATTAACAGAAAATACTATCTTGAAGTTCCTTTTCCTCTCTACTAACTAACATGTCTCTAACACAGGCTACACAGGAAAGCATTTAAAATAGAACTTGAAAAGTGCTTCCCAGATAAAGGCTTTTCTGCCTGCTTATTATTAGTTTGCATCATATTAAATCGAAAAACTTGTTTTGAAGTTTTACAGCTACTACCAACTTAGTTTATAAGTCTTAGAAGCTTTACGCTTGTGCAGCATTGCAATGATTTTCCACACTAGGACCACATGTTGAAAACCAAAAACTCTGGAACAGATCTTCAAATAAACTACTGGAGTTAGTTTATTATGTTTTAAAGAAGATCATTTAAAACCTAGTTGAACCATCATCAAAATAACTATAAGCTTCATAAAATAAAAAGGTATTGTACTTATAATTGCTATAATAATAAAGTTCCTAAATAAAGATTTGCAAAAGTTGGTGTTAACATAGAAAAGTTTCTTCCTGCCTGTTTTGTAACAACTTGGGAAGAGAATGTATTTTACTGAGCTTAACTGTAAGACAAAAAATGATCTTAAAATAAATTTTAGTGTCATCTGTGTAATAGCCTGAAGGATTAGAAAAAGAGTTAGTAAGTTCTGCGCTGTAATTCTTCCCCTTCTTATGAGTGTTAACAAAATCTGAGAATTTTGTGTACAACTGTAAAGTTGTTGCCTACTCATTATTAACTCCAAAAACTACAAAGCAAGAATGATGCTTTGACAGCACTTTGGAAAACTTTTTTCCTTATTTTAAGCAGCAAGTAAGTTTTAATCGATGCAGATACAAAGCACCTGCTTCTGTCCCAAAGTATAGGGTCCTTACATTACTATATACACCTCTGTTAAAGCAGAGAAATAATGATATTGTTATATCTCTTTTAGGAAGTGCAGCTTAAGACTTCTTAATACACATTGTGCAAGTAATTGGATAGTAAAGTTTTATCATGCTTTGGAGCATTAAATATAGTTCAGGAAAATAAAAGTGGAAAAAAACATTGCATCTTGCTCTGATAATCTTGCCAGACAAAAGTATGTAAATGGAAGAAATGTTAAGCATGTGTATTTTAGATCACTGTGTATTCATATAGAATTAAAAATTGTTCTCTAATATGCATTTGATGACTTGGAAAAAAAAAATATTCTTATTCTCACACATGAAATATGTCGCATAAAAGTTAAGAAAGAATAAAATTGACTTAAAGAGGAGTTTAGCAGTTTTCTACAATGATGCCTTCAGTAGTGACATCTTTATGCTTCAAAATATGTGTTTGTGGGATTGTTGGGATTATTTGAGATTTTTGGTGGTGGCTTTTTTTTTTTTTTAAGTGGGGAGAAGAGTGAACCTAAATAATTTGAAATTACCTATGGAAACATTTCTGTTTGTATGTTGTTTCTGCACTTGCAAACT
This sequence comes from Corvus kubaryi, assembly GCF_017639235.1. NCBI lineage: Eukaryota > Metazoa > Chordata > Aves > Passeriformes > Corvidae > Corvus > Corvus kubaryi. The sequence goes on from NW_024582073.1 coordinate 11,784,810, forward strand.
TGGAAACAATGAAACTCAGTATCCTGATAAAACATACTCACTGAAGAAATATTGCATACCACCAGCGATCGGTTCTAAGATTTTGAATAGTAAAGTTTAAAAGGTTAGTTGGGAGAAAGACAAGAGAAATGCAGAGTATGATCAGTTACTCAATCAGTAACATGACATAATACGCAAGCAAACTCAAGCATTCAGTGAAAAATCTAATTTTCCATTCAGTAACCAAAGTAAAAGTATTTGCTGAAGAATTAATTAGGTAGAAAGTTAAGACATGCATAAATCTTTCTTAAGAAAAGTATATGCTAGATACATCATGTACAAGTTTCCCAAAAAACTTAACCCATGTAAATGTAGTTGGCTTTTTGATGCCAAGGGTAATGAGAGCTTGAACAATCTGTTGAGTAAGTGTGGGTCACCTAAGTTAGAGCTGTCTGGAGCCACACTGAAATAATTTTCTTCCAGGATAAAAATCAGAAAAAACAAAACAAAACCCCAAACCAAAACCCAAACACATTCTCATCCCTGTTTTCATATCTGACAGGTTTTGTATAACTCTTAGAACAGAGATTACACTAGTACAACCATGTTTGCAAAAAATAAATTTCTACCTCAATTTATCACAAACTATAGGGAAAATAAGAAAAAAACCCAAGCAGCAATATGTAACCTAGAAGCACTATGCAATTAATTAACTTGCTTATTAATCACTAGTTCAGAAAAATCACATTAATTGTGTAGATATCGTCAACAGTAAATAATAGGTCATTTCAGGAAATAGAGACAAAAGCACAGAAATGCACTCTATCTTCATGTCTCTCTTCAAAAGAAAATAAAAATTAGCTACATTTACTGAGATATGAAATCTCTAATGACTTTTAGCCTCACAACAGCTTAGTCAACATCTGGCATGATATTCTACACTTACAAGACTTAGTCTTGACTGACTCAATTCAGGCATGAAGCCAAAAGAAGTGGTGAATCACCCTGCATCTCATCCATCCAATGTTACATCAGAATTTGGGGGAAAAGCTGTTTGTTTAAAGCCACTTAAAAGTAACTGAATTAAATTGAATTTTCATTGTTAGCAGAGTCATATTTTGGCTAAAATTTAAGTTATAGCAACTGTATCTATTAAATAACTAATGGAGCATGTTAAATGAGATGATACTTCAGTGAAGAGGTCTCTCCTGGAGACAGTGGAAATAATTTATGGTCATAGAAAATGTTGGCATAGTTTTCTCTTCCTTTTCTTTTATTTTTTTCCCATGAAAATTCTACTGTCAGGACTACTCTGGAAATTATTCAAGTCTTTTGAAAAAATGCACAGTGAATACCCACAACAATAAAGTCATTCTGACAGAACAGATACATATGGCTGGACAATTGATGTAATTAAAATAGCAACTGCCTTAAAGGAGATCTAAACATTGCTGTCATAAAACAACAAAAACCCCTGTCAGATTACTAGTATGACTACAAGCGTTTCAAACTTATTTTAGGGTAATTTTTAACTTAGCCCATATGTCTCACCCGTGTTATTTCCTTCTGTAATGCAACCAACAGTCAAAACTAAAACAATTACAGAAGAGAAAGCCTTCTGTATATCCACATCTTTATTTTTCTTTCAAAAAGGTTTCAGTTTGAATCTGTAAAAATACAGCTACATAATTAGAATCTTGTTTATGCTATGAGTGGACCTGAACAGTTCAAGTTACTGGTGAAACAGCAGTAACTTAATAGTCTGTTTCTCCAACATAAGCAAGAACTTTCTATCTGAATAAAAAACATTTATACTACAGTATGTCAGTAGTTGTCTTGCAATTTTCAGAATTCTTGCCTATTAGAAATTAAATATTTTTCAGCAGACACATTCCATGTACCAAACATATCATAGAGACCAGAACTTTTTAAGACCAAAACCTAGTGAGCACCAAAATACAGAAACTTGCACAAAAAACAAATTAAGTAGATTTGGCCATCTTGAGAGTCCAAGAAAGACAAATTTATGTCTGAGACTAATTTCTGTAAACAGAAAACAAGCTGCTAATATGAAATTATCTTGAAACATTTTAACCATTTTGTATTTCAGAGCAATACTAGGATATATTTTTAAATTTTACTCCTCATAGTTTAATATAAGGAAAGACTAAAAGGTGTTCATAGCTTATTATCCACAAAAATTAGCTGTAGGTGACTAATTTGTATTCCACAGTGAGGAGTAACTGCCCTCTGAAAGATGCTGTAGACAACTTGTGCATCACCGTGGTCATATCCTTACTCCTGGGAGATACTAAAGGGACCTGCAGCACCTTTGCTGTCATGTCCTTCATGTAGATGGTTCTATTCCTTAAGTATCATAACCACCTGTGCAACTGTGCTCCCATGGGCAGTTTCATGTAAGCATTTTCTTTTCATGGTATGATAAAAATAATTAAGTTAAAACTTAATTTGGTAAACTTTTGCCATGGAAATATTATTCCAAAAAATGATAAAAAAATATAAAGAGTGCATTTTGATTTGGATTTTTAGCCAGGATGAATTTAAGTAATTTTTTTTCAAATTCTGATAGTTGAACTTTCAATTTAAACAACATACGGGCACATATTTTGAAATATGACTTGAATTATATATGTGCATATCTTTCTACACAGAGAACAATTTCAAAAGTTAGCATATACCAGGATTCATTGCCTTAAACTACTTCTGATACCAAAATGGGATGACTTTTGGTAAGTGTTGTCATCTAAAAGCAGAGCACTGCGTATGCTGTTTGATCTGAATACTAAGATTTTAAACGCTAAGAGTGATTGGAAGGTTTGTCTATTGTTCTTTAAGTGTATTTTTTCAGACATTTTCGTAGAAAAACCCCTTCATTTTCTACTCAGAGAGCCTAACTGACTAAAAATATTCAAATATGCTCTTTGAAGGGAAATGTAAATCTTTTAAACATATAAAACCACCCCCCTGTGCTCTCCCTCCCTGTGACATATTAAAGATGAGCTAAAATTGATAAAGTAAAAAAGTAAATTAAAAGTAGATTATGTAATAGAACTTTATTTCACTTCCTACTTTGAAATAAGAGTTGCTTTACAGAGATATCCTCAAAGAATCCAGGAAAATCAAATTCCTTTCCATTTCAGATGTAATCAACAATTTTCGACACAGGGTTTTCAATACCTTCTGAAATACTTCTGTGCATTATCCATTTCACTGGAGCATAATCTAAGAAATTACTGTATTTTATGAGCAGTACTTCAGTAATGCCACAGAAGTAAAATATTTAAGTACTTCATAGAATCTTAGAATGGCTTAGGTTGGAAAGAGCCTTAAAAAACATGCAGCTCCAAGACCTCTGCCATGGGCAGGGGTACCTTTCACTAGACCCAGCTGCTTAGAGCTCCATACAACTTGGCTTTGAACACTTCCATGGACTGGACATCCACAACTTCTCTGGGAAACCTGTTCTAGTGCCTCTCCACCCTCTCACAAAAGGGTTTTTTCTCCAATATTTAAACCTACTCTCTTTCAGTCCAAAACTATTCCCCTTTGTCCTGTCACAACATGCTCTTGTTTCTTCTACAAGAAAACTCCTATGCCTTTAAAAGAGTTGGTATTCTGTTGGTCTTGGTTGTCCAAAATAGGTTTTTACTATGTATTTTTATGGGTTTAGAAGAACATCTCAACTATGTTTTAAGAAAGATAAAACTTCAAGTTATCCTGATATTAATTTTTTTATGAAAACAACATATTGAGTTATTCAAGCTTTGCATTTGAGGAACTTCCAAAAAACCAATAATAATTCCATGCCTTTTATGTGGAATTTTTTGATTCTTTCATCACCCTTGTCAAATCTTGCATACTAAGTTACGAGCTTCTGAACGCGCAGTTCAGAAATCAGGACTCCCACCACCTGTACAAGAAACTTACCTCACAGGACCACATTTCTATTGTGTTATTTCCTCCAAGTTAATGAGTTTTGTATTCCTTTCTGCATTGTGTCCTACCTTCACATGCAGAAAGATATTTAACCCAACTCTACTGGCTTTCCATAACAGAAGAAAGGAAGCTTGAGGAAATTTCAAAGAGAGTTTCTCTATTTCCTGTGTAAATACTCTAATAATCATTCAGTAAACAATATATTGTTATAGTGATATAAAATATGGTCTTGTCTACCATTCTCTTCCTCTTACTTTTAAATAATCTATTTTTATGAAAAAAAACAACCAGACAAGCAAAAAGAGAAACCCAAAAAACAACACCAAAGCCCACCAAAAATGTACTTATGATAAAGACAAAAATCAATGCCCTGTTCATCTACTTTAGCTTACTAGTGTAACCTTAAAAAATTGAGGCACTTTAGGTGTGCCCAGAGTGTTATATTGACTACTTCTGGAGAGCTCACTTAGCTCATTTATGGTATTTTTGGGGTTTTTTTGGTTGGGCTTTTGTCATTGTTTTGGTTTTGTTTCTTTGTTTGTTTCTTTGGTTTTTTATTTTGTTTTCCCTAGTTAATTTTTTTTTTTTTTTTTTTAGGGTTACATTCACAAAACACAAAGATCTGAGTTTGGAAGTCTACTCTTGGTTTCCTGAAAAGAAAAATATACAAGTAGCTCTTGTTCCTAAGTCTTCTATTAATTTTAGCTCCCATGTCACTGGCCTAGTTTGTGCTACTTCTTTTCAATGGCTTTTAATGTCTTTTTATTTGAGTATTTCCTATACCAAATTTATTACAAATTATTAATAATATTGTTTTCAGAAAGACCTGGCTGAGTGTGGTACTATTCCCCCTTATATGTCTTATATATGGCCATTATTTTGATACAAAACTTGCATGATTTCTAGAGGGCTTCTTATGCTCTCTGACTGAAATGAGAAATGCCACTATTACTTCTCACCTTGTTCAGAAAGAAAGGAAACACAAAAGTGCAAGCCAGCAAAATTATTATCCTACTTGTAGATGCTAGAACCCTGCAGGGAGTTTCAGGTTAATTACTGATGACTCACTGGGACAGCTGTGGCTGATTACACTCGACATTGGATATAAACAAGTAAGAAGAACAATATTCTTCTACAAGCCCCGTGGTCTGGGTACAGGTGCTGAGGGAATGAATTACAAAAGCTAGTATTGAAACCAACAGAAAAGAACAGAAAGGAATGCTGGCTCTACTTAGGTTGTATGGTTGAACCTGGCTCCCTCACAGCACAGGTTTTTGGCTCACCCCCACAAGTTAGTCTGTGGTCAGGTGAATATTCTAGCTGGAAAAACAACCCAACTCAAACTCTTTTATTGGCAGAAGCCAGGTGCAATCATTATCTTTCAGTAAAGTCATGTGCTTTTCTGAGTTAATAAACCTGCTTAGCTCTGCTAAGAGTCTCTCTTAAATTGCTTGGTTTTAGAAACTGGCAACCACAATGCTACAGCTTTCCTCAAACCATTTGTAGAGCAAAGTAGGATTATTCACTTACACACGTAGTAATCTCAGCTACAGCTTGGTGATTGCTGTTGTCTCACAGTCCAGATTTAAAAAAAGTATATTTCTAATTTTTTAATTTACTCAATATAAACCTTTTTTCTACTGTGTATGCTCTTTCTCTACAAATATATATCTAAATACACGCACCTACATTTACATGTTACATATGGACTCATCTGTGTTAACAACTCAGCTAGAAGACTGCACTTGTAAGTCTTCATCTACAACTTTCTGAACCATTTTCCAAGACTGAATTTTGATATTACCTGCCAAAAGAAAAACATAGGGGGAAATAAAAAGGATGGCTTGATCTCACATGTCATAGATACAGGGAAAGGTCATCGTTTTGGTGATTGCTGATCCAGGAAGGCTTGAACAACAAAACATTTTTTACTTAGAAATTTGGATTATCTCATAGCCCTGGGATGGAAAAAACCTTAAGACATAAAGAAAAAAAAGGGATGAATTGACTGATATTTTTCATCTTCAAACTTGAAGATGTTTCTGTCTATCTGACAAGAGAGCTGTAAAAATTGGCTTTCCTTTTATGGTAATGGCTTTAAATTGGCGCTCAGCAAATTTACAACACGAAATATACAATAAAGTTGTTTATGAGAGAATGGGACTGCTGAGTGGGAGACCTCTTCCAATCCCTACAGCCTCTATTTTATGAAAAAAATAAATCTCAAATATAATATTTTCTAAAAGGGTATTTGCATCTAAAGCACTTTTTATTGTTGTAGTTTCTTTCAGTAAAGCTATGCAGCATGAAATAAATGTTTCCTATCTTTTGAGAATGTTCTTATTCCAACATGATTTCAAGTACGTATTACATTGAAAATAAACACTAGTCATGTGAGAATAAGTTTCATTGTTTGATGAGAAATTTTAAAAAATCTGAGCTTTAGAAATACATTCTGAACCAGACATCCTTAACAAAGAGATCTGGAAAACATAATATTAAAATAAAAGAAAAGCTCAGAAAATCAATTTAGAGTTTAGATCTGGTTTTCTTTCCTCTTTATTCCTTTTATTTTCTCCTTATACACAACATTCCATTGTGTTACATTAATTTTTTTTGTAATTAGAATAGAATAGTTGTAGTTGAAATGGATAGACCAACAATTATCATCTAGTCCAACGAAAAGTTAAAGCGTGTTGCTAAGGGCATTGTACAAAGACCTCTTAAACTCCTAGAGGCCTGGGCATCCACCACCTCTCTAGGAAGCCTGATCCAGTGCTTTACTACACACTCAGTAAAGATATGCTTCCTAATGTCCAGTCTAAATCTCCCCTGGCATAGCTTTGAAACATTTGCATGCATCCTTGTCACTGGATCCTAGCAAGAGCTCAGCATCCCCTTTTCCACCTCCCCTCTGCAGGAAGCTGCAGAGAGAAATAACTTCACCTCTCAGCCTCCTTTTCTCGTAAAAATAGACATTAGGGCATGATCCAACAAAGAAGAGAATCAGGTGATCTGCAAGATCTTATCTGTAGTTACTACTACACATCTTTTCGTGGTAGATTTGGTTAGGACAGGTAGAAAGGAAAAGCTTTTATCTCTATGTTAGTTTTTGCTCTGAAGTTTTAAGTTTCAGTTCTCTAAACAAATAGGTAAAAAAACCTTATAAATTATTTTTTATAGATGTCTCAATTTGATATTAGTGGTTTGCATGACATTTTGCTGTGAGTCAGGAGCCACCATGCAGTGATATAAATATTTCTCCTGCAGCATATCCTGCTGTTTTATTTCTGTACCCCTGCAAGGCTAATAAGCTACATGATATATTATCATCATGAGGTGAGGCTAACACTCACAAGAGACCAAAGTATTTTGCCATTTATTATACTCAAAGCCAAATCATTTCCTTCACTATTAGCATAATTAACTATTGCCTACAAAATCCTTTATAGAACAAGGAAAAAACGTCCAAAGGATTTCCAAACCTACAAAGCTGTCAGATGTAACTACAAATTAAAAAAAAAACATTGGTTTTCCAGAGAAGAAAGATACATTAAAATAAATGGAATTTGCCCTTCACGTATTTTTCATATAATATTAAAAAAAAGAAAAAAAATTAGAAGTAATTATACAATGTAAAGTTAACTGTGACAATTATGGTATTTCTCAAAAAAACAATCCACATTTTGAGTAAAACCCTATAAGAGAGAGATAAAAAAAAAGAAAGGAGTGGAAAGTCTTAAATCCTCAAGAGTATGCATATTCAAGAAAGCTATTAAAAAATATTCTGTATGCTATTATTGTCTGAAATATGAAAATTCTATGTATGAAATTTTTTCATACATAGAATTCAGTTCTGGATAAATGAATTAGTTCAATCATCTGTGACTAAACCAAAATTCCTGTATTTTTTTTTTTTCAGGAAAAATCCAAAAGCCCCCCATATGCACCCCCAAAAAACCTACCACCCCACTGAAACTACCCCCCAACCAAAAAACCAAAAAAAACCCAACAAAATTTTAGAATGATGATGTCTTCTAAGAATTCAGGTTTCTTGTAATGAAATTTTTTGTTGTTTCTTGTTTTTCTTTCTTTTTTTTTTTTTTTTTTTTTTGACTACCTCTACAGAAGGACTGAAAACTACCACCTTGAGCATAAGAAAATCTTGTAAGGAAGCATTTTATATACATAAAAATGTAGAAAAGTAAGTGAGATTTCATCTTCATGAAAACAGTTGTAATTCTGTCACCAAGGTTGTGATAAGAACTCCCATAAATAATTATATAATGATAGGTTTATGGTAAAGACACACTGGGAAAGATGTGTGTATGATCTTCTGGAAGTAGAGCACTATGTATCACTCAAGGAAAACAGACTAGTCTAATTCTGGAGAAAGAAGCATTAGAAAAACTTTGCAGCACAGATGAAAGTATTTATGTGCTTGAAATAAATAAAATCCATTTTCTTCTAAAAAACTGCATTAAGGAAGCATTTAATGCATTTTTCTTCTATTTTGGATTATGATTATTCTTAGATAGCTGAACTTAACCTTTGAATGAATGTAAAAAAATAATTTAAAATGCTAGATTTATGACACTTTAAAATGTAAAAAGAAGCATAATTCTAACATAAATATAAAATGCCCTTTTCATCCTCTCCAGCTAAAGAATCTCATTTATTATAATTAACATGGGAATGTTACTTTTGTTGAAGTCATTGTCACATTAGTGGTTATATTGTTGTCACATAATCATCTGCTGCAAGTTTTTTATTTCTTATGACAAATATAAAAGTTAAGTGATATAGCTATGTTGGCTAATATGTTTCTGGAAGGTATGCAGAAGACAGAGTATCTTTGAACTTATTAAAACCCAAACTGAAATCAAAGTCTGCTTTTCTGAAGCACAAAGAGGCATCTTCACTAATACACATCTTCACTAAAGGCACGGCTTTTTGCTTTGAACTCCAACATTATCAGTGCATAATCTACCACTTTACCAATAAGCTTAAAAATATATTTTTTAAACATCTAGAGGGATGGTTTAACATTGTCTTAATTACAGTATTAGCTATTTATTCACGTGTAAGAAAAGGGTAGTTTTTCCTTAAGCCTTAAATGTATTAAAACATTTATCCAAATAACCTTCATTATGTTGCTAGCAATATTACTCCTACAGATTACACTAGAGGTAAGTTATTGCTCAACAGGTTGTTTTTACCCAAGCACCTAAATTACAAACATTTCTCCAAATTCTGGAAACTACTCCATTGCATGAAATTTCAGTCAAGCTTAAGAAAGGAAAGGCCTTTCGGAAATGTTGCTGGAGTAGTGGAAGCTCTGTAAACTTCTTCCCTCCTGCTCCAGATACTAAATGTACTTTTTACCAATAAAGAACTTCCCGTTGGGGGGGTGGAAAAAACAGCGAGGCTTGGAAAGGGTGAGAGCAATTCTGTTGGAATTAAGCATTGCCAATCAACTTTTAAAATCAACAGGATATTAATGTAAAGCTTAGCTTATTTAATACAGTTCTCTCAACTCTGAGAAAAAATATTTATTTTGGAAAATGAATGTATTGATCCATATCAAACCTCTATATCTCCTTTTTCTTCACATTTAATATTTTTCTCCCTTCGTTGACAAATTATGTGCTTGCAAATCACCATGAATATAGAGATTTTTCAGAAGATGTGAATAGTCTGAGTAAAGGTTGAGCTTAATCAAACTAAAACTTGGAAGTAATTTGAAATTGGCAATTATCAGCAGCTTTCCCTTTAGGAAGCTCACTGATCTTTACAAAGAATTTCCTATTCATTTTATGAAATGTATTTTGCATGTTTCATAAAGAATTTTTTTTCGTTTTTTCATACTGGCTGTGGCAGAGCTGAAAGCAGAACCTAGACCCTCCGTCTCCCAATATCTATTCCCAATCATGCTGTGAAATGAATTCCTAAGTTGGACTCAAAATTGGAAACAGCTTATTTCTTGCTGGCACAGCAAAATGCTTCTCCTGCAAAGATTGCTATTTGGCTACCTGATTTGCTGATTAATCACTGACATTTGAACATAGGTGTCATTTTATTTACTCGTAAATAGTTGTCCAACTTTTGATTTTTTTAAACCTATGATTTGGTCCTGTTATTTCAGAAGCATTTCTGGTTTTATTCTCTCATTCACCCAAGGAAGGGTCTTTTCAAGACAGTTCTGCTAACATGACAAAAATAGTTCTCTCTATTTAGCTATAGCAGTAAATGCAAAGATTTCAAAGACTCTTCAAGTTTAGATTTCAGAGAGTAAAAAATAAACCAAAACTTTCATGAAAACTCTTACCTACTAGAAAATTGAGGAAAACCTAAATAAATAGGTCTCTATGTGCTTTTCTTAAAGATAATTTTATAAGTATCTTAGGGAATCAGAGCTTGAAAGGCACATACATTTGCATATTTTTCCAGATGTTTCATGTCACAAAACATCACAACTCTCACTAAGGTCAGCAGCATTTAGTATAACGCTAAAAGAGAAAATGTCACATTATTTTGTAACTGACTGTATACATAAGAAAGACTGAATTTAAAAATATAAGGAGTCTTTTTCCATAATCATATGACATTATTTTATAGCAAAAAATCTAATTATAATTATCTTTATTAATCATTACAACTAACCACATATTTTTATTCTCTGCTTCCCAGGGGAGTCTCTTGTTGCACACACAAAAGTACCAGCTTGTCCAATTTTAATATTTTTGCTAAAGTCACACCTCTAGAAGTTATGAGAAAGTCATACACAAAAACCCTTCCTTCAGGGGTTATGAATGAAGCACAAAAACAAGGAAAATAGACATGAAAATATGTGAAGTTAAATAAAAAATATCATAAGTTTGTATATGTTTATATATCGTTTTGAGGTCAATCAAATGTCTGATTTTCTTATGGGGGCTTTCAATTAATTCTGACAGTAATATTCTATTGTATATGTGAGCATCTCGAGACTTGTAGGATTTAGACGATGTGTTCAAGCATACAGTATTTGGTCCAAAGTGTCTGTAATCCAATAAGCATAAAATGTAACATGTTTAGGTATTTGCTACAATTCTACACCCCTACTGATAGCATTAGTTACAATCTTGTCATTTGAAACCCATAAAAAATGTTTTTTCTGATTGAATGGATACTAGCAGTGTTTTCGTGATATCTCAGTATAAAATGCCAGTTAAGTGAAGAGCATTTGTAAAATACAGAGCCTTAAGGATGGAACTATATTTAGCTGTTTATAATGGTTGTAAATCCCTTCTTTACACAGTTATAGTAATGTGAATGAAGTTTTAATCTATTTCCTTATAGCAGAATCTCAGAAATAGTGCATGCTTATATATTTTATCCCTTTTGTGGAGTATAGTTCCTGTGGAAAAAGAATTGGCTATTGTAGCATCGTGCTGAAGAAATTTTAGTCCTGTGTGAGGTATGGAAAGGCAAGAATAACTCAAATTTAGACTGTCTAAATGAGTTTATTGTTTAATTGCTGTAACGTGATAATCCCTTTGGAATTACTGGTGAAAAAGATGATGCAAGAAAATCCCAGAATGTCCTCTCAGTGCTCAAGACTTTTTGAGATTTGGACACCAAATTATGAAGCAGAACACAGAGACTCTTTCCTCTCCAAGATTATGTCAGTGAACATAGAATAAAAGTCAACAAACATTTTAAAAGGCGCTTTTAATGGAATTTCTTCATGTTCAATTGCTCTTTCAAGACTTGTTTGGAAACCATATTGTATACACTTATGTGTATATATATGTGAATTTCTATAATTGGAAATGATGGGATTACTTTTTGAAGAGGTAATCAAGGCACTGGAAAATTCACTGAACAAGAGGATTTCAAGAAATATTTGTGAGAGAAAATAGTGAATCAATATGGTAAAATTTTTGAAAAATATTTATTTCAGCCAGAGATCAGAATTGATTGAAAATCTAGAGAGTAGAAAAACCAATTTGTTTATTTCTTTCTGTTTTCCACCCTTTCTTGACAAAGAACAACTAACATTATTTTCAGCTAATAGAGCGCAAGCACTCCTGAGTTCCAACACTAGAAAGTACCATTACTTTCCAGGAGGAAACAGTAAGCATTCCACATTGTAGTATTACTAAAACACTTTTTTGCATTGAGGTGATCCGAACTTGTTCACAAAACAATATTTAAAATTAGATTAGTATAAGTGCTAAGAAATATAGGAACCAATTATTCTTTGAAGCTTATGCCCTAACTAGTGTCCTTCACTACAATTATATGTGAAACGGTTTTAATCCACTGCTGAGGTTCAACCCTATGTGGATTTTCTCTTTCCACATAAACCTAATGCTTCTGGGAAGTGCCAGGTTGTGAGTAGACAGAACACTCTTTCCAGTGTTAGCTGTTAGCCAGCCCAAAAAGTAGCCCTTGGCAGCCATTGCCATTCAAAGACTAATGGACTTTGTATCAGATCCTTTTTCCTTAGCTGTTCTTTGCTCTCCTCTTTCGTTAGCTGACAGTCTCAGCAGGATGCTAGTTAATGCTTGTGGGGGCATGAGCATCTCTCCAGTAGGCAATATTCTTGAAGCGCTAGCTCATTTTATACAAGCCAGTTAACTGTCACCTGAGAGTAATGACTTTCTATAACTACTGAACTGAACTTGATTCAATTTTTTTACTATTTATCTTCACAGTAATAAACAAATTTGTCTTGTCAGTGCAGTGTTTTTGCTTAAACCCTTCTGAAAAAGAGCTTTCTAAAAGTCTGTTACATGTGACAGGAAATACAACAGTACTAGACAGAGGGGAGAGGTGGTAGAGAGAATATTTTAGTTTTGTAAGTTCCTTAAGTTCCTTAATTAACATAACATGCTTGATACTATTTATCAAGAAATTTCAGGATAACATCTTTCTTTATGTTTTGGAAAAGTTTTTCCACTTAAAATTCATAGCATGAACAACAGCATGTGGGACTCTACCTGGTAAAACCTAAAGGCAATTTTTTCCTTTTGAAGAGAAAAGCAAGAGAAAAATATTCACTTATCTGAACCTTTGAGGGCATCTTGGGTTTTTCAGCATTTTCTCATTATTATTTGTGAGATTAGATCTGATTGTGTCTCAAGTTTCCATATCTATGCTCCTGGCAAGTGAGCTATGCCTCTAAGCAACATCCTTTTTTAGGAACAGTGTGCTGTGGCAGTATAGAGCCTGTCCTCTGTATAGTCATTTATAAAATCTAGGATGTATTCCTCTTTGACTCTCACAACTATTTTGTTTCATCATGCTCTGTCCGTGAGCTAGCTTCTTATGCCACTGTATTTCTCAAAGTTTAATTCTGCAGATATGACCATTTCCAGTATAGGAAGAAACAATGGGTGGGAAAAACCAATTCTATTCATGCCCTTTGCACACTGCTGTTGAGTCCCTCATATTGGATAAAAAAACCATAAAGACATTTTGGTGTAATTTAAATTTGATTTTTTTTTCCTATCAACCTTTCCCCTCCACCCTTGGTGTCATCCAGGTAGAGAACTATGGGCAGAATATATTATTTTAGAACTTCTTACAAAAAACACAAAAGATAACCTGGTGTCAAGGTTCTGAAATCCTGTTTTTCTTACAGCTTTTCTCAGGCCTATGCTAATTGCTAAAATATGAGAGGGCTATCCAGAGCACGCTGAGAGTAGAACCAAAGTCCATGCTGTTTCTCTCCTCTGCCACTTCATTGTACTTCTGTACAACACCACATTGGAAAGAGGGTTTCAGGAAGGACGTGAGTCATCCAGGCAGATTCCGTGACTCTTGAATCATACTGTGTAGGTTCCTTGCATATTGTCAAATGGATCAATCACCATTTTTTTAGTTCTCCAGGGTTGCTTAAGTTTTTTCTTATATGCTTTACATGCCATTACAAAGTTTATTTCATCATGCTAGTACAAGCTTTCAATAAGCATGAAAACACATAATTAAGAAGGAGGTCTCATTTTAACTACCTTTGCCTACCCATTTTTTACCAAAAATAATTTAACTGAATAATAAAACTGCATTAAATACAGTATATTAATCATGCTGTGGGGCATTGAATCGGACATCCTCAAACACAACTAGAATACTTAGATTTCTCGTATTTTAAAAATCAACATATGTAATAATGTTACTCATGTTTACTCCTCTTTTGTCCACTTAACCCCCCATAGCCTTAGAAACTACTAGAAACCTAGGAAAAAAACAAAGTTAACTCTTTTATTACTGTCTCACATACTTGAATAATGGCTGTGTATGAGACAGCTAGAACACGCACATTTCCAGATCTGTCACATCTACTGGTATATTACAATAATCCCCATATTATTATTGCAATACATAACAGACTATGAAAAGAATGCTGGGATAAATTATCTAATTCATTAGCAGGGAATGATGGCCACTATTAATAGAATTAGACATTGCAAGATGTTAATAAAATAACATACAATACATATATAAGTTTATCTCTCAAATACTTTGTTAAAGAAAACTAATAGGCTTCTATTCTCCACTTAGAGCATAGAAGTTTCTGTTATTGAATAACAACAGTAGAACGTAAAATTACATCAATTGTAATAATTACATCTTTGCCTTCTCTTCGTAATAAAATTTGCAATGTCATATTCCACGGATAATATTACTTTAATATCTCATGATAATGTGAATATCATTGCACTGCCTCAAAAAGAGACAGATTCTCCTCTTCAAAGATGATATGAATTAATTGTGAGCAGAACAACTACATGAGAAAACCACTGACTGTGCAGCTGAAATAATTTAAAGATAGTAAGACAGCAGGACACAAATACCGCACACTTTTTGAATTAAAGAGATTTAATTTAAAAAGCCTTTTCCCAGAATTATCTCTACGGACACTACTGGTCTTTATAGCACTATTAAAATTTCAGAAAAAACAGAAAAGTCCTTGGATCAAGAAAATAAATCTCCCATGAACCCTGGGGGAGAAAAGTAACACTTTTGTGGGAGATAGTCCTATGGCTTGTTTACATGCGATTTTAGATAGGATACACTTCAATTTTCTTCCCTTTCTGATGAAATAATACAGATTGCTTAGTAAAAGAACAAATGACTCTGCAGGCATCATTAGGGTTGATTCATTCCTTAGATACAGCTAAAAACCAGGTTAAAACAAGCAAGTTGAAGAAGCTCGTACGGGCATGTTAGATTGCAAGAGAGCACACAACCATCAATATAAATTATCAGTACAGTTCTTTCTTCACTGCATTTACATTTTACTTTTCCTATTATCCAAACAGAAGTTTACATTTCTGTCTTAATTTCAGCTATTTTACATGTTAGAAAAAAGTCCAGATTTGAATTATCCACCAAAATAATCTTTTTTTTATTTATTCATTGAGAGATGTGTTTGTTTTTTCTTGAAAGCCATATAAGAATGGACAGCCCTTTTAAACATGAATGGCAATTTATCTACAATAAGAGATTTGAAACCAATATTAATAGAATTTATTACTCTAGTCTACAGAAAAAGAAAACAAACCACCTTATAAAATAGGTATTACTAAAATATATTTTTTACATAATAAATGCTGACTTTTCTTTTGCTTTTATCTGTGCACAAAAATTATATTGGAGCATAAAACCCCTCCTTATTTGGTAGTGGGGTTTTTTTCTTATTGCTGTTCCTTTCCCAAAACAAGCCAAAAAGCCCTGAAATATCATTTTAAGTTAGTGTACAAAAATTTGAAGCAATTTCTTAAAAATTCTAATGTATGTCTTCTTCGAGCATATGACATGATTTTTTGTCTACTTATCCAAGGTATTTGAGTTGGCATTCACATTGAATGCTGTGTTGCTGTTGAGGCAAAAAAAGCAATATAGGTGATACTGTAGTAATATTCAGAAATGGTTAAATGCCTGAATTCATATTATCCTTGGATTTAAATCCTCTTGTCATCATAGAAATTGTTCCATTTCTCTGAAAATCAGTTATAAAATATAAATATAAAATAGAACTCTCAGAACTGCAAATGACATATCAAACTGGGGCTTCTAATTCCTTTAAATACCTTTCTGTAGATTTTGGCATACTAACTTTACATTAATATTTGTGAAATACATAAGAGATGCACACGCTTCCCTTCAATCTTTGGGGTTTAAACCTTTTAAAATAATAACTCAGTAAAGGACTTCAAATACAACAGAAAATTTTAGTATGAGTACAAAGCAACACATTCTCTTAAAAAATCCCTGTCTACTGTTCCCTAACAGGCTAGGAAGTTCATTTTTCCTTTGTCCAATCCAAGACTAATGGGACACACAATCACTTTAATCACTTTCCTCATTGGGGAAAAGAGATATTAATAGTTGCATGCAATGGAAACTGGACAAATTTGAGTATGTAAATCCATAAAGATTACTAAATCCACATTACAGGGCTCAGGGAATCAGAATTCCCAACTGTTGATGTATAGAAAGCTACTTGGAAAACAAATCAGTTTATCTGCCCTGTTGTACTTTCCCCTGAGCATCTTATTTTGGCCACCAGATGATCTTTGCTCTGACCCTATACATTACCTGGATCTCCCATATATATGGGATACATAAAAAATTCTGAAGAAGCCTTCTGTAGAAGGCTGGCACACAGGAATCCAGCCACAAAAACGAACCTTTCCAGATTATTGTTGGACCTGAAGAACTAAATTATGTAGCAACTAGGTAAGCACACTTCCTTTTATAACTTTGAATTTACACATCAGCAGATTAAAAAAAAATTTCCTTCAAGAAATCTTTTTGAGTTGCTTAAATAAGATACAGGCTGAAAACATGTAAAATTGAAGTTTTGGATGCAAAAAGAAATGCAAGACTGATTCCTTTTATATGTTCTGTGTTTTGCACAGTGAGCTTTACAGTTTACAAATCTCTATTAAAAATTACATGATTTTAAAAAGAAGCAAAAAAAGAAGTGACCTCATTTAGAAGCGAAAATGCAACTTGTGAAACTAGTTATAAATTAATAACTCAGGGCAATACCTGTCTGTTCTCTGGCCTCGTACTCCACTTTTACTCAAACTGTTCATGTAACAAGAGTAGTTAAAATAAAAATTTTTGTTTATGACATAGATGGGCACCTGCTGGCTTAATACACTTGAGATTTGAATTTGTTTCCCTATTTTTAAAATCAGATCTTTGTGAATGTCATGATTCCTTTAGGTTCAACTCTGTGGCCAATTAGACATGCTCATATTCCTTCAGTCCAAGTACCCCATTTTGAAAATACAGTCAGAATTTTGTTCTGAATTAATAATTTGTATGTAATAATTTTAAAAATGGACCCAATGAAATTATACAGTTTATTCTCTTAATTTTATCAGTAGGTTTTGGGCTTATTTTTTGTCTATAGGAAAAGCTACTGATTCTAAAACATCATACCCAACACGTAAAGATTTGTGACAAAGACAGTTGTAAGATTATGTGTTTTATAAAGATAATAAGGTATCAACATTTTCTGCAATGTATATTAAATAAAAAATAAACAGAAGAGTAGTTGAGAACCAGCAGTAACGGGAAAAGTATTTTCCACTGAAATTAAGAGGAAATACCCATATAAAGGACTTGTTTTGGACCTTCATCATCCTTGAAGATTTGAAGGGATAGAAAGATCTAATGTTGTCCAGGAAACTGAAGAAGCTTACATTAAATACAGCCAACTGGGAAATACAGTATGCTGAAAGAACTCCTTGGAACAGAGGAAAAATAAATTTCCGTTGAATCTTCACATCAGATTTTTTTCAGGAAAGAGCCTGCCTTGGATGCAAAGGTTGCTAAATATTCCATTCATAAACCAGATGTCTGTTCTTCCTTGAGTTTGTAAATTTTGGAATGCATTTTGCCTTCCCATCTACATTCAGGACTGCAACAGTATCAAAGGGAGTTCTGCAATCTGCATCAGTGGGAGGCTGCCTGAGCTAGCAGCTGGCACGGAAGACTTGGACAAAAGCCTAACTTCCCTAAGTCAGTTGCAAAACCTTCATCAAACTGGAAGTTGATGTTCAAATTCTTACTTTTTGAGGGGTGCACAAAGTTTGGATCAATTCATAGCATGACAGGGGACATACTGCTTTACTTTCTGATCATTTCGTTCTCCACTTGTCAGTTTAGTATGTTCGTTCATATCCACCTCAGCAAAATGATTTGAAATTCATAGAGGCAGGTTATATAACTGCAACTGCCTAGATCTCATGAGTATTTGCAGTGAGAACTGACTCACTGAGATTTGCACATGTGTGCACACCCACATGCTCATACAAACCCTTCCCTTACTGCATCATCCTAACAGACACAACTGCAGGTATGGTTCTTTAAAAATACAAAGTCTTCCTCCATTTTAAAATTATTGGTCAAAAATTGATGGAATGTAAACATGGAGTTCCTTTTTTAAAGGGTAATAAAAGAAACCAAAGTTTTAGTACATGGCATTTCAAGTTATCTTTATCAATAGGCTGTTTTTAACAGTGGTGAACAGCTATTGCTGTATATACTTTCTTTTTAAGAGCAGGATACTGAAATCAGGAGTGGAGGAAGAAATCCTATAATATGATTTTTTAGAAAAGAGGCATATGTTATTCAGTCTGCAGCACAAAAGAAGCTAGAACAAATACAATGGGAAAGCAATAGAGAGAACACCAAGAGTCATACAATGCTATTCAGAAAATCAGAAAAGTGCTGAATAATTTGTTTTGCTACCAATGTGTGGAGGCTGATTTCCAGTACAGAAATATTCATTCCTTTGATTCCAGCAGATCCAAGCATATGTTCTCTGAGCAGTTAAAATCCTGATCAAGTGTAAAACAATTCACAGCAATACTCAGGTACACTTCATTAATAGAACACAGAAGTTGTTATTTATCTGGACAGTCAAGGAAAATAGAGAAGGTATAAAAAATACTATTCTGGTGTCTTCAATGAGAGCTACTTCTGATCATATTTGGCATATATTTGGGGCTTTACTTTACACTGTGCATTTGAAGTACAATGTAAACATAGAACAGTAGTTAATATACAGTAAACCTTAGTGCAATGACATAAAATGGACAACTGAAAATAATTTCTCAACTTTGTGTGATAAATTATTGGCTTAATAAAGTAAATTTATATGTAAAATATATATATCAGCACTAGGAATTTAACACATAATATATTTCCCTCATTTCTATTACAAGTATATGTATATAACACTTCAAAATACAAGTAATTTTTAAAGAACAGGCACAATATAATTTTAAAACTTAAAGTATTAATGTGCATATAGGTTATCAAACCTATTCCTCTTTTTTTATTCCTAGTTTTGTTGAAAAAACTCACTAGACATATAGGGTAAGGTCAGCTAAAGGAACACAGTAAAATATTAGAAATGAAAAAAATCAAGAAGAAAAGCAGCCAGTGTACCTCCCAGACAGGTTCCCTGCCTTACATAAGACTACCTAGTGCATCAGGGATTCCTGCACAGCTTGTCTTCTGTCTTACAAGCTGGGTTTTTTTTTTCCTCTTATAAAATGTCTTTTCACAGATCTTATCAGAATTCTGTTTTCTCAAAAAAACTTTGTTCAAGATATAATTCATCACTGAATATGTATGTGTTCAGTGTTAAACATTACCCGTGTATGTTGCTAGTGTTAAAGAATCCAAAATTCATTGTGTGCCTAATTATAAGTTAAGATTTATCAGAAACAAATATAGGAATTCTTATGTGTTTGTATTATATAATAATTTTTGCAGCACTTTCTTGTATTTTGAGTTCATGCATGCAGGGTGACATTTAAGAAAAAGTAGATGCAGCAGCCATGACAGAATAAAAAAGAAACCAACCAAAAAAAAAGAACTGTTACTGAATAATCACTGCATTGTAAACCTTTACTGACTCAGCCTCTCAGATGGACTACTTACATCAACATTTTCTGGACACAATTTTAAAAACAAAATTACTCTCATGCAATTTTCAGGCCTGAATTCAAGAGAACAGAACATTTGAAAATAATGGGAACTACGAAAATGCAGTCATTCTCTGAAATAAATCAGTGAGTGTCTGTTTGCCATGTTTGCAATAAGGACAGTTAAGTCTTCAAGAACATTAAGCCATGTTATTTGCACTGCAAAAAGCTAAAAGAAAATAGATTCTGTAAACACGGGTTCTCTAAATTAATGGATTCTTTTTTTCACACTTTGGTCCGGAGAACAGATTAAGAATCTATTTCACAATTAAAAGTGAGAGAATGGTCTTACAGATAAAACTAATTACATTTATTAATTGTCAAAATTCACTTTGCATTTTTAAGTCATCATTTCCTACATTATGAACTCCTTCTCTATACTGATGGTGGAACTTTGACACTTGCAATCTAAATCTGAAATTGTAATTGAAAACAGAGCATATTATCAGACTGTATGAACCAATGTAACGCACTTCTCTTCCTTGCCTTTTACTTCTTCATGTGTCAGTCAGAGAGTAATTTATCTCTTGATTTCTTTGTGGGAGTCAAGTAACTGAATCACAAAAGTTCTGAGCTCCTTTTTAAGCTCTGCTCCTTACTTTATCTGTGACTTCAGACATGTCACTTAATCTTTCTTTACTCCATTTCCCTCTGCAAAAATGGAAGCTGTAAACCATTCCCTTATTTTCCTTCTTTCACAGAGATGAATACTCTTCTCCAACCCTATTTGATATTGAAACATGGGCTAACTTAAAATTCTCTGCTTGCAGATCAAAGTCATGTTCATGTAGACGTACCTGAGCTAGCTTTAAGGCAGGTATCTCAGGTGTGGCAAACGGTCTAATTAGGCCTGCATGGAAACAAATCTCTAGGGAGGATCATACAAGCCATAATCTACAGTGCTGCAGTTTCACCACTATATGTACCTAGCTAAATGAAACAAAAATTAAAACTGATTAAGCTACTACATGCATAAATAAATAGTAGGTATGCAGAAATCAGGGGGTAGGGAGAAGGAATTTAATGAAATATTTCTGAGAGCTGCAAGAAACATGAGAGAGACCTAATAGAACTAGGTGAAGGGTAATGAAACAGAGCCATGAAAGCTCTGTTTAGAGATCATATCTGTAATTAATAACATAGGAATTAGTGTGAGAAGGCTGTCTTCAAATTGTGAGAATACATCTCCAGCTATCCCTACCTTCGCCAGAAGAAATAGAGCCTAGGAAGATTTAGAATTCAGAGGAAAGGTAAATTATAAGGAAACATAACAATCCATACTATTTAAAAAGTTACATGGAATGCTTCCATGCTCTTTCTCATAATGAAATAAAGGAATAGTCACTAAAACAGTTAAATGAGAGTCAGAAAGCCGAACCTGAAACAATTTTGGTAGCCTTCAGAGGATTTCGCTGTTGAAAGACATCCTCCAGGCCAGTAACTTGGCTTGTGATAAATTAGTGGATTTTTAGTACAACTACTATTGTTATTATGATTTAGAAAATCACATTCTGAATATTAACTGTTAGGGTCAGGAGGAGAGGTAATTCTGGAAGCTTCTGTCACAGGGGTTTTTAAAATTTTCTTCTGAGATGTGGTATTAGGCATAGTCAGAATGAGAAAGCTATGACAAAAGACCAGGAAACTAATTTACCATGGTAATCTATTTGCCCTTGATATACAAATATGAATGTAATGAAAATGTTCTTCAGAAAATTATTGTACAATTTACATTAACACAGTACCATTCTAATAGCAAAATCAGAGAAGGCTGCATATATGAGCAGAATTTCCTTGTAAGGAAAGCTCCAAGGGCAGGGGATAAATTAACTCAGAAGTTACTTTTGGTTCTGCAGATTTTACTAATTAACAAGATCTTTGCATACTGAATTTTCACAGTCAATCTGCTAACATTTCTTTTTTTCTTTATTTTTTTTCCTCCCGCATCTGACACCACAGCTAATCAGCAGAATAAAACTTCAATCTACATCTGACAGTCATGTAGGCTGGTAGGCAATGTACCGCATATTCTAAGAAAATGAACCCCCTTACCCCTTTTTTTCCCATATTCCAGTGTTTTATTCTCAACTGAGAAAATGTAAAGAAGGTCTTAACAGCAAATAGAAAGTTGAATTTTCTATTTACTCGACCTGTGAACTGAACCTTCTTAAATTTGCCTTAACGGTAAAGATTACTTGTTTGCCTTAGTCATCTAGGTTTGAAAAAAATTAAGGAAATGCATCAGAAGGTTTCATCTACTGTGCTGAAGATTATTATTTCAAATTCTAAAATTAAGGAAATCCAAAGCAATTAATTATAACTGCATTGTTTCACACCAACTGAAATTAGACGGTAAATATTTGAAGTAAAGATTAATAGCCAAGATCACTTCCAAAATGCTGTTTCCATGGAAAATCTACATGAAAATACAGTATAAATCCTGATTAAAACCTAACCAAGCCAAACACTGCAGATTACCTAGATTCCAATTAAATGTGACAAATGAACACTTGACAGACTTCAATTCCAATTCTATTTCTGTCAGAATGGTCCATTAATATTGAAGACTACATTATCAGAATTTGACCAATACAATTGTGCTTAAAATAGTTAATATACAAGTGGACTTAAGAGTCATATTACAGAAAACTCTCACTCAAATATCAGGTATTACATATATGAAGGAAAAAAGTACATTCCATCCTGTTCCATCATTATTTATAGATTAATGTTAACAGAAATTTCTGGAGGCAGATCACATGCCAGTGTTGAAATCTTGCTTTTAAAATGTGACAGGAAAATCCAAAGGCCTCTAGAGTATAATTTTCATCACAACATCACCCACCTTTTAAAGGTTTCAGTTCAAGGTTTTATAAAGGAGGAGGAAATCTTGATTATTCTATGCATGTCTTACCATGCAAAATTTTTTACTGGAGATTATTTTTTTCATTCACTTTAATTCACCATGAACTAACGTATTTATCTATGTTTCTATTTATTAATTATAGAATACTATTTTCAAAACCAAATCCAAGAAATTCATCCTACCAAATACAAAATAAAATATTTTCAAAAAACAAAATCATCTAAAATATTTTAGTTATTAGAATGCAATTCCAGTTTTTGCATCAATACAAAAACTTTAATTATTTTGCTTTAATTTATGACACTGCTCAAGCACTCTTCATTTTCAATTACACTTCAGTTAGTGTGATCTACTTTTTCATTGGCTATCGAGTGCATTAAAAATTACATCCATTTGTTAATCTACAGTTTCTCCAGCTTGGATCAGGCATATCCCATGTTAAAATATTTTCTGAACTCAGAATTTCATGTCTACAAATCTTCTACCTTGCTGCATGTCCAAAGTAATTGACAAATTGTTTAATTTTATTTTCCTAACTACAAAATCTCACTACAAAATAGACAATAAAATAATCAGCTCAATTTAGGTACAAATTCTATAAGCTTTTTTTATGAAATTTTTTCCAGTAACATCATTATCACTTTATACCCCTACCCCATCCCCAGAAAAATGAAATGTAAACAAATATATTAATATAAACAACCAAGGAGAATGTATAAAAGCAAACATATAAACATACGTAATCTAATATATCTTTAGATGGATAATACTATCTTCCTTTTTAGTCAATTTTTTTTGCTATTGGGATATATACTTTAAGCATATGTAGACTGCTGTGGCCATTCTTTAGTAATAGATACTAGATTTGGAAATATCTTACCGTGTAAAATAACATCGTTTTAATGGTTTGACTTGTCTCTTTCAGATAAGACAAAACCCCAAGAACAATTCAGTATTGAAAAACTAAAACATGCACTTAGCCACACTAATCAATTCATTCTATAACGAAAAAATACACCACCCTTCTTGCATGTACCCACCTATTACAGTGGAATTAGAAACCCCATTATTTATTTGGTTATCAAAAATCTGTACACTTTGATGTGTATTAATTTATTTTGTTGTTCCTGGGCAAATGAACATACAATGCAGTCAGTCTCTGACTTCAAGTCCAAGAACTGGAGAACAGTGAAGTATTCATGTTTTATAAAATATGTTTCAAAAAGAATAGGTCTTTTTGGTTTTTTAATCTCAAATAGTTTTAGATAGAAAGAAAAGCAGAACCTAATCTGAGACTCATATTAATATTTTTTGGTTTTTAATAGTAGGAGAATTACTGTGGAATAAATAAGTATTTAGCATTTTCCCCTTTTACATAAATGGACCCTGAATTTAAATGAGATGTTGTAAAACTACTGAACAAAATAAAGTGTGAAGAAAAGGAAAGTAATGTTCTATTCTAAATAATGAAGAATGGACTTGACATTGGGTTTTATTTTGAAAACAGTCTATACAACATTTTTGGGGAAAAGAGAATTCTCTAGAGTGGGGTTTTAAGATGCTATTTTCTTTTCCTGATGCTATATATATTACATTCAGGGAAATTTCCTAAGTAGTTTTTGAATCAAAAATGGTAGGAAATGAGAATACATGTCCTTTATGGTCTTTTATCTAAAATGAAAAGTATGTAATTTTATTCAATTGCCATTTCCCCAGACCTCTACTGATATTTTTTTTCAGTGTTTTAACTACTTCTACAGTATAGATTTTAAGTCATATAAAGAAAAGAAAGTGCTGTTTTAATTAGTGGTGTTATGTTCCATTATTTTGTATACCTGCATTTTAACAAACTTTAAAATCAAATCATTACAATTTTAATTATTTATATATTTATTTATATTTTTGGACTGACCTTTCAAAAGTCTACTTAGTATCACTTGCTAGTGAGATTATGTGTGTGAATGTTGTGTTTGCCCCTACCATTTTCCATATGCTCTGCCTCACCAACACTGCCATCCGGCGTAGTCCTTTCGTAGTTGTCCTCTGGGAGTGGAAGGGCACCCAGTCTTGGCCCTGATGAACTCTTACTGCTTGGTGTTTCTGACTCCTCCAGACCGCTGTCATAGCAACTCTGCAATGACCCTTGATGCGGGTCCTGAGGCTGACTCACAACAGAAAACGTCACTCTACGAAACGGCTGCAAGAGAAAAGATTCTGAATGTCACTGGAAAGTACAGTCTTTGAACAACTGATTCTCAAAACATGACTTAAGCAAACTAATATTTTAACATTTACCAGTTAAACAATTTTGTCTACATTAAAGCAAATAGAAAGTACAGTTCTTACACAAAAGGCCACTGGACAGAATATGCATGGAATTTTACTGCAATACATGGTCCAGAACCTTCACGCAGTTTATCATAGTCTCCTTTCAAATGGCTACATGGGCTATGAAAGCTGGCTATAATTATTCATAAATTTTTTACACTTTCTCTATCAATCAGTTGTAATAAGTTGATCAGATTTAATATCAGACTGCATAAAGGTACTTGACAGTGTGTGTGCATGTATGTGTCAGATCGTGTGGGTGAGTAAATAAGCTCACCCGTAAACTATGTTGTGGGTATTATGAACATAGCAACACAGCCATAAGACTTCTATAAAATCACTTCCTGTGTTTCTGAAAGGTAGTTAACATGAGAAAGGGGGGAGAGGGGGAGGACGGAGGGTGGAAGAGAAAAATAAGAAGGGGACAAAAAAGTCTCTTAGGTCCTTTGCCATAAAAGTCAGCGCCTGGAGACAGGGTGTGTTGCCAGCTGACTTAATAAAGCCTTTAAAGTACCGTGAGCACAGCTGACACAACACGCTTCCACAGGGACTGTACAAACATGGATTGTTAGAGATTTGTATTCATTCAAAATGACAGATATTACTGTTGCTCTGGAAGCCTACATGCTGAACCCTGGCACCAATGAGAATCCCAGGAAGTGGGAGAGTCAATCCTTCACATTTCAGGGGACACTGAGGGCATGCAGGATTGTCAGTCAGTAGGGGATTCTCCTAGGATTTGAACTACACTCAAGCAGCAATGATACATTTAAAATATTTTAATGATACATTTGTAATAACTTGCTGTCACAAGGTTAGAAAACCACAGAAAAATGTCTGGTGTTCTAGCAAGCACCTTCTGAAACAAACACCAATAGGTCCATTTTATAAGACACTATGCAAATTTTCCCGTGTTTAAAATTTTCCAGTGTCTAACAGCACTGTCCTTTGGATTCAGATGTGTTTCAACCACAATGTTAGGATGAGACATAGGCATACATCACTCCCACTGGCGACTGTAGTCACCATAGGATGGAAATATATATGCAGGCCAGATGGGAGAAAACAGCAACTGCAACCACACACACAGGCTCTGCAGAACAGAAGTCTACATCAGGTTTACAAGTAGAGGGGTAGGTGGAGTTTCATTTTGAGGGTACAAAATTCTTCTGAGGGTACAAAATTTTGAAGATATAAAGGTATTTAGTGCTGATGGTAGACAGGTTGGACAACAAATATAATTCTGAACCTTCCTGTCACAAGTAGATAAAAAGTTTAAACAGGTAACTGCTACCAGAAATACTTTACTGTAACTGTTTGATGGACTGAAACTTCATGCTGTAATCTGTAGCTATACATCAGTTACTACTTCGTTGTGGGCCAATGACACAGAATGTAAATTTCAGCGATTTGAGTTCACCTAGACCATCCCCTAGGCTATTCCTGAATATCAAACTATTCTGGCAGTCATATTTGCACCAATGGAGATGAGACCGAGGTCCCTTGGCATCTACACACATCAAATTCACAAAGTCGAATTAGGGTTCCTTACCGGCTCGACCCCAAATTTCCTATAGCAGAGTCTCAGATGTCCCAGTCTTTAAAATAAAATGCAATAACCATATAAATCTTGACGCAATAACCATATAAAAAAGTAACAATTTGAGCTGGTACCTCTGAGGAGGGGCTTCAAACAGAGGAAACTCTGGGCTCTTATACTCTGATAGTCTAAGTGCATGAAAGTCTTGGGCTCTTCAGCTTCTGCCATATCACTGAGTGTCTGGTCACCTGGATGGGTGCAGGTCCCCATGCCCTTTATTATGCTAAGGCTTAGCTATCTGTGGCCTCTTGCCTTGTGCTCCCAGCACCCAGAGCTCCCACTGCAGCTGCTCACCAAGCTACCTGTGCTGACTGTATTCCTCAACACCAGAAGGACTTTGCATCATCTACAGTTCCTGCAAGAACAGTGATGTAATTTAAAATGGAAATTAGAAAAAAAAAAAATTCATCAAATATTTGGAACTTTATGTTCCATTTCTTATTGATTTTTTGGAAAGCAGTCTCAACTAGATCATAAGAACAGAACACCTGTTTATCACATCTGTAGCTACCACAAGAATCATAGCAAAGTTACTTAAAATAAGTTTTGGAACAAGCTATAAAAGATTTAGGAGCATTCTGTTCATCTTCCCATATTCTTTTAAAGCTATATTCCTTACCTAGTTGGCATATAGGGAAGAGATGTGACAGATGCAAAGTTGAGCTGTTATATAGCTGGGGCTGAAAATTCCCTGAGAACATCACTACATATCCTCAAAACTAAAAGAAATGTTATGTACTTTTACTAAGTTATTAAGAATAGCTTTTAAACAGATCTGGGTGCTACTCTTGCTTTTTTCTTAAGTGCTGTACTGAATGAGAATTATCTAACACAAAACTAACACACAGAGTATTCAGTTGAGTAGAACCAATTCAGTCCTTTCCACAGAATATCAATGAGAATGACATAATGATGATAAAATTCTTTCTGAAAGAATGATGTGCATGTTAATCATAATTGTGCATGATTTATTGCACTTCTACTTTTAGTAAAACCATCACAATTCTGACCTTTCTATTGCATTACTTCTGAGAACCAGACCTTCTCAGGCAAATGTGTTGCAAATTTTGAATGCATCCTGCCTCATGGAATAATATCATGGCCTATCCTTTTCCAAAAAAAGAAATAGACTTGGATCATAATATATGTTTGTTATCTGCATAATTAGAAACACTCCATGTAATTAATATAAAGAATTATAAGACCAAAAAAAATTAAATATCTGTATTGCAGTTGACTTTCCCTTTCCCACACGTCATCATCTCTGATACACAAATTACCATATTCTTTAGACAGTTTAATATGGAAAAACATTTGTCAGAGCAGAACTATCAGTTATAAAAGATACTGAGTTTTTATATACTTTGCATATTTGGGCTAAATTAATTCTAGAACCTAAATTTTACACCCAAAAAACTAGGACATCTTAGAGATAAAGTTGATGAAAACACAGCAGTATGGGAGTTCTATAAAATGCATCTGAAAAAACCCTGTAATGCATGTGCATGTTACTGTTCATGAAACTCATAATACTCCTTTAATTGTTACTAGTAAGAGCATTTAAGTTAAATGAGTTTAAATCTCTGTGAACTAAGTTATAAGCACCAGAATACTAATACATAATAAATACTACTTATGCATCAGTTACTACGAGTACAATAAGCTCCCCCCCAAAACCAAGGACTTTCTTCATATACTCTAATGTTCATTTATATCCAAATCTGCAAAAAACAGTTAGGTTTCACATAAAACTCCATATTGATGAGACAAAAAAGAGGGAAAGGTGATAAATACCAGGATTAATATTTACAAAAAGTTATAGGTAAAATGCTGGTTTTCTTATGCACTTATAGCCATGCCAAAATAAAGATAATAATCTGCATTTTAACAAGCAAAAACAGACTACATATTAAATTTTGTTCTACCATTTATAAAATTACATCAGTAATTTCTCAGAAAAATGGACAGGAGAAATTTCCAAGTGCTGACAAATTAAGACGCCTACCCATGAGTGGAGAGGGTTATGTTTAGCTTTATTAATTTTCAATGCACAGCATTAACACAGCTGCATCTGCCACCAGTATGAATCAACATGGTAGAGCTACTTTTACCCAAATAAGTCCACTAGCTGTTCAATTTGTCCATCACAGAAAAAAAGCAACCTTAATCTTTTATTAGTCCTTTGGTAGGGGTAGCCCTTACAATATTCAGGTTTAGTAAGAAGACGGTAGGTTTGATAATTTTCACCCTCTGAAAACTGGTATCATATTTTCTGAGAACAGCATAGGGAGTCATTCCTAATTATATCTGATCTTGGAGATTAACAGATCACAGAGAAAAGATACACCTTTTCATTATACCTCAATAATCACTGCTTCTTCCTTGTTTCAACTGTACTTCTTAAATGGGATAGTTTATTTTCCAATCATCCATAGGAAAAAAACCACTGCAATTCCAAAGACACATACTTCCTGCTATCTGTAGTAATTGAGCCCTATTAACTTATTCTATGGTACAGTGTTTATCTTAACCTGTGTTAAATAAGTCATCCTTATCCAAGCTGGAAACTAAAACTGTATTTTTAATACATGAAGAATCCTAGTTTTGGAGCTTGACATTAGGGACAGAGTTTGGATAGACTTGGTGAATGGCAATATATCCATATAGCTCCACAAGACTTAATTGTGACACTTTTTCACCATTATGAGATATTTCTTTCATATCTTGATGTTTGAAGTTTTGCACTATATTTCCTGGTATTTCACACTGCTCATGGATTATAATCTTTCATGGTTTCTGTATATCAGTTGCTATCAACATTATAAACATTGTCTGTTCAAAAATGTCGGTGCATTTGAACTACAGTAGTGTGGTGGCAGAGTAAATCCTTTTTACATTTAATTGTTCAGAGAGCTAAGCTTGCAACCATCAACCAGTTCTCAGCCAGTTGCTTCACAACTTATTCTGTGTACAAAGTGAACACACTAAAGAATAACTCTCTTAATTACTTAACACTTGGATAAAAATAGTAAGACTTCCTGGCCTTCCTGCGGTCACAATACCTACATCTCAAAACCATAAGGACTGAAAACATTATAATCAAATGTAAAATGCAATTTAAGATGCAACTTAGTGACATTGCTAAAGAATATGAGTTACATTTGGTTTTGTCCATGCTTGGAAGAAAGGGGTTCAGAGCACATGGCAGAGGCAAGTGTCTTGGGGAGGGGGAGGGGAAGCTCAGAACAGGCAGCAACAACTTAGTATGTAGAGAAACATTAAAAAATTAGCCTAAACTGAGAACCAAGCTAAAGCAATCTATACTCTTTCAAGTATTTCTACCGGTTTGTTCATCATTATCTTGGACATTACTCAAACCCCTGGAACATTAGGAACTAGGGTTCTTATTTTTCCCTGACTCTCAAATCAAATGACTTTCCACTTCAACGACGTATGGTATCCTGGGGTATTTGCAGGAATTTAAGGTGGCCTAAGAGCTAGCTGGAGATTGTCTAGTCCAACTCTCCTGCTCTAAGTAGAGTCGGATAGAGCACTTTGCCCAGGGAGATGATCATTCAGGTTTTAGTATCTTCAAGAATGGAGACTCCATGGCCTTTCTGAGCAACCTATTCCAGTCTTGAAACTCTAATGATAAAGGAGGTTTCCCTTAAGTTTCAATGGAATTTCTGTATTTTCTGTTTGTACCAAAGCGTGAAAAGCAATGGTGATGAGTCGGGCCTAAATAATATAATTCCTGTTAGCTTCAGAAAGTCAGTCAACATCAAGCTGCTTGTAAGACTAATACAATGACTCTGAGATGTGTATAGGGTAGATCTGAAAAATAGGCAGAAGAGATGCATCAACTGATCACATAAATTCAAAGTGTTTCTTTAGCACTTGAATTTTGATACAACATGTCATTATCCTTTTCTTTCTATTCATTCCTAATTGCTGGAAGCTTGTTGGAAGACAAACAAAATATTAATGAATGATTCCTATTCTGCATGAACAGTTTCAACCCACACAACTCTTTTTCCTATTCAAATCACATATTTCTACTGTTCTAAACTTCTGTCATTGCAGTTAATATAAAATTGACAGGAAATTAAATTAAACAGGCATTATTTTTTCAATGAGAAGACTGAAACACCTGAGATTAGTACTAGAGCAGCAGGCTAAAAGAGGAAAAAGATGCTGATAAGGAAAATGATGGGTTGGGGATTTTTTATATTTAGCAAAATGTAGTGACAATTGTAACTTTCAACAGGACTTGAATAAAATTTAAAAAAATATTTTTATATTACAGCTCTGCAACAGACAGCACCTGTGACAAACAGTAATTAGCTTAGCTATCTGGCAAGAATTCTAGATACAAGAGAAGGACTCTCCATAATTATTTTCATTTATTTTGGTTTCACTTTTATTAATTTTACTTGCTGTAGTGGTCTTCCGGTCTTGTACCAGAAGCGTATTTTGTTTGTTCTGTATAAATTTGAAATACACATCCATTAATATCTATTTGTTTAAGCCCAAGGCCACATTTTAAGATTTGCTATTCAGGGATAATATTTCATAATTCATTTTGCATTACAGGCATAATAGTGTAACATTCAAACATACTTTATGCCTTTTAAGTTTAGTGCTTTTCTCAAATATATTTTGTTTCCTCTTATCCAAACTTCCTTTCTGAATCAAAATAAGGACTTCTGAGCAGGCCAAAATTATTTTTATTCCCCATGCATTAAATAAATTCCTAATAATTCTTGTCTCTGTTATAACTAAGCAAATAAAAGGCCTTCCTTTATTTCAGTGAATATCACCAAAGAACCAATAGCACGAAGAACATCTCTTACTCAAAGATGCTCTCAAAGATACAACACTCTTTCATGATAGAATCTTTTTATTTAGAAAAATTGGAATTTAGAAGGCTTGTAGGCCCATATTCTCAGTATATCATCAGAGCCCTTGCTAGCTATTGAAATGTGAGCATAAAGAAACCAAGAATAAATGAGAATCTGCATCAGAGATGGTAAAAAAAAAATTGCAATAATATTTTAGTTCACCTAAGTTATGGACTCAGAAATTAATCTCCTTATCATCCCCAAATTTGTACTTTGCTATCTTTGGAAGGAGTACCATGAAGCAAGTACATTGGACCATTTGCAGCAAATTCCAAAGAAGGAAATGGTCCAAAAGCCTCCATAGACAGCTTGAACTAGAAGGAGCTCAGTTCACAGTATCAGACAAGCTAGTCCACAGTAAATCTCCACAGAATGCATATAGTATGAATATAATTCTTAGAGCCCACTGTTTCACCATGCAAATCAATTCCTCTTGTGCCATTCTATTTGCTATTGTAGACAGAGACAATTTTTAAAAAATTGCTTTCTCTTTGTTTTGTCTCCCTGCACAAAGAGAGGCTTTTCTGCAAAGGGAACTTCGCCAGAATGCTACTGAAATCACAGATACAAATAGCTAAAGCATATATGAACCTTTCAAAATATGAAGCCTTAGTATTAGCAAATCACTGATGCACAAGTAAGGTCTTCTAAGTAATGTAAAATATTCCTGCTGCTGAGATGAAATATTTTGGATAAATCTAGAATACACCACGATGTTTTGTATAGAAATGGTTAGCTAAAAATGAAGAAAACTGACCATCTGAAAAGTTTTGAACTATTAATTCATACATTAAATCAAAGTAGAAGTCTTTGTGTCTTAAGTTTCGCCTATGAGCTGTCATTGTTAAAAAGGTTAACTATTAATATTATTGAGAATATTTTGGTTTTAGTTACTGTTCACAAGTCTCTAGCCCAATATGAATGTAAAAATCACAGCATCAAATTTTAGGAAAATTCAGCAATAACTCCTGGAAGAATAAGATCAAATTCTAAATGTATATGAATGTATAAATAAGGCTTTTCAAGTTTAATAGGGAAGATATACAAATATACTCAATACAGATACAAAGATTCATTAATTTTCTGAGTGATCAGATATAAGGATTTTTGCACTGGTCACCAAAATTGTATTGATGATGACATATTTTCCAAAATCTGCAGTTGAAATGTTTTCCAAAATTAGGTATCAATATATCAATTCATCAATATTTTGCATTATTTTTATCTACAATTCCTCAATGTTTGTTTACTGTTTATTCATCTAAGTTGTCCAAATTTTTCTTTAAACTTAAATGTCTTAAATTTAAAGGCATAGTGATTTTTTAAGGATTGACAGATTTTCTATAAACTGGACAACATAAGATCAGGAATAAATTCTCTGATAGTCAACTACACTTCTCTACAAAAATCAAAAGACAGAACTCTAGAACTCTATCTTATCTTGGAAGATGTTTAATAGAATGGAAATATTCTTCACTAAATATCGAGGAATTTAAATTAGCTACATAATTTGAGATCACTCAAGTCAGATAAATTCAATCTTGATGAACACTGTAGCTATGCAAGTTATAGTAATAAACATGCCACAGGCTCAAAATACAAGGCTTTGAAAGGGAAAATAATTAATTTTATTCAGAAATTTGATATTTGGAAAAGTACTATAGATTGTGCTATATAGCAGAAAAAAGAAGACTTGAATGAACGTAAAAATACAGTTTGTTCCATTATTTCGTTTAAGTCAGGGTTACATACACTTTCATTACGACAACTAGATTATCGGAAAAAGTATATTTGAATGAGGTAATTGAAGAAGAAACTGATAAAAGTTAGTCACAGACAAAACAATAGATGAGGTTCATGTCCAGAACTACACTCCAAACATGTTTATCTATACAGCCGCCTTATATAATTAAAACTCCTTCCAAAGATGTGGGGCTATTTGTTAATGTACTTATTTTTTCATATATTACATAGAAAAAACACTTTTAAAGTGTTGCATTACTGTAAAAATAGAATATGCATTTTCTTCTGTTGTAGGAAAATGTTTGAAGTTCAATGGGTATTTCAAAAAACTAATTAAAAGGAGACATTTATGTGATAGCAAGCTAATTGTTGTAAAAATAATCAAAATACGCAAAAGGAAAATATATATATTATTTTTAATTAATAAATTAAAAACCTACTGATATGTAGCTATTTCTGGCTATTTTCTGTTATGGCCATCTAGAACACCATGACTGTTGCTGTAGGTTAAAAGTTACTCTGTAATTGTCAGTGATAGTATTCACAGCAAATTGCTTAAAACTACTGAAATGGGAAACTATTACTTTACACTTCACTCAACATGTTAGTAACTACTTGAGAATATAGTTAACAAACTAAGGGTGCTTTAAATGTACAACCTTACAAGAAGTACTGATATACTTACCTGTGGAACTGATTACAACCATCGACTTTTTATGCAACTATTACTGAATGAGAAAATACTGTAATGTCACAGAACATGTTTGTGCCTTGATTTCATTTTTTTCTCTTCAAAAGTCTAGTGGTGAAATTCTATTAAAATGAACTTTATTTGGCTTCAGATTTGGCCCCAAAAATGAAATACATATGTTAATCACTCAAAATATTTTCTTCATACACTTTAAAAATCATCAAAGAACTTATGTATCTGAATAAAAGTCAAATTAATATGAATATGGTAAAACTTTATAGATCTGTTTTTCATAGAGTGTTACTATCTATAGGTTTTAATATTCAGGCTAGTTGAAATATTCTCTAACTGGTTCACATTAAAAAAAAGAGCAACTTCTCAATTAAAAACATGGCTATAAATGTCAGATTTCACCACCAATTTAAAAAGCTGAAGTATAAAACTTCAGGTAGGTCAACCATTATTATACACCAATACGTTATGCAAAAATACTTTCTTCTGTTGACAAATGCAGGATGCCCTTCATTGATAAGAACCACAGACTGGTGCAAAGATTCCCTTTTAAAAGATTCAGGTCATTTGCTTCCCTTCCAAAACCTTTTCTGCACATATCAACTGTAGAAAAATTCACAGATATTTCTTCGGATTGGTTATTTGTTTATGAGAAAGATGCACTAATTTTTGTTAATAGGAACATGTATTTGCTATATCTCATGTTCCTTTAATCATTTTAAGGCATTCTGAAAGTAAGACAGTAGAAAGAAAAATACTCCAGGCTTAATAAATGGCTGGTTTTGATTGAATGTCTCATGTAAATAAAATAGACAAAAAAGGATTCATGACACATTTTGTTATGTGGCTGATGAAGGATGAGTTCAAATTATGGTTCTCTAAACCCGACAGTTTTAATAGTCACTGCATAGTCATCCCTGTCAATCACATTTTCAAATATATTTTTTGATCATAAGAACATTAGGAAGATTGTTCATAGTCTCTAGAAAGTTCTACAAAGAGAACACCAACTGGAATTCATATTCTTTCATTTCACAGCCACAGACCAAATGGGTAACTTTTAACATCACAAGAAAAGAGTCTGATTAATTTCCTGGAAGAAACTACAGGCCCAGAGAACAATACTGCAATTGAAAGATGATTAAAAGAAGTCCACGTTGTCTTTTCAGACATCCCAATTCATTCTTACTATGCAGTCTCTCAAATATTCATCTAGGAATGTTTTTAATGCTGTGACTCTAATTCAAGACATTCTGATGTTTGTTATCAGTTCCAAAGAAGTTTTAAATATTAAGATGTTATTAAAAAATGTGACAAGGCAAAATAAATCTTCTTATCTTCTACCATTAAGAAGCGTCACATAGAGATGGAACGTTTTTGCCTAACCACCTTTCTCTCCAATACCCAAGTATGGGAAGTATTGAGAGCAAAAATTACTTTGGACACTTGATGCAATTCCATTCTTTCATTGTACAGTGCCTTGCAGAACATAAAATGGAGGGATAAAGGACGTAAAGTTTTGGGATAATTAGGTGTCACAGAAAAAGAGTAACATTTGACTAAAGCAAAAATAGAATGCAAATAAAATGTAAGAAGTTTTCATTTTAAAGCTGAGTTTTTACTGTGTTGTCATCCAGAAAGAATTTAGGATCATAACTTGAAAATATCATGTAATTGAAAAAGAGTCACCTACTCCACAGGCTTAGGCTGGCCTGCAGGTTCTGATAAACTGCAGGGATAGCAAGTACTGGGATCCTCACAGGACATGGTCATTCCTAATATTCAGCAGGGAAATGACAACTCTTCAATTTTCTCTCTGAATATAACAGAAAGAGCCTTTCTGGCAAGGAATCTGGGCATAAGTCTGAACTTTTGCTGTACATCTACACCACAAATTGTTTTGCTGTTAGAAGTCACCCCAGCCAGCTCTAAATGAATTGCACTGGAAGGCTGTTTGTGAGCTCCTTAAGTGCTTTGCATCTCTGTTTATGCAGCACCATATAGTTGAATGTGTACAATTTCCACTTTGAATGCTGCAACTTTCAAGATTAATTTCACTATTTATTCTTCCTTTACTTCATATGAATGAATAAGATTAGAGAGGTCAAACCCTTGGCTGATATAAATCAATGTACTCTTGCTGTCTGACTCCAAACGTCTGTTCTTTCCCTAGTTATACCAAGATGATTTTCTTTTTTCAAACAAAACAACATAATGGGCAACAGTATTGTCATGGCTGCAGACAGTCTTGGATCTTGATTGTATGAGGCATCACACACTTCATAAAGCCAGCTGGCATTAGCAAAACACTTTCTGGTCAATGCCCTCTAAAAATAAAACAGTATCAATCTCACCAAGAGCAGACCCCTATTGCAAAGTCCAGAATTAAATATTGCTCTCCCATTTTGCTGCTTTATTCCTGCCACTATGCCATCTGGCCAACAAAATTATTTAGCACTGCATCAGCTTTATGTCTGTAACTTTTAAAGCACAAATATTTATATTTGAGTTTTGTCCAAAAATTCTCCTAGATAAGTGGTAGAAAAAATGTTTCGGTTTCCAGCTCAGGTCAAACAAAGCAAAAAGTCTGGGCAGATGTAGGGGAATGGAACTTAATTCAAGAACTTTACAGTGAAAAAGAAATTCAATACTTGTGCAACTTTTAGACAGATTTGAATAAATAAACTATAATTGATTTTTTGCTGATGTCTTCATCTTAAATGACATAGCTTTCTCAGATTGTTCCATATGATTATAGGTTATTGGATCAAAACAGATGTAAAGCCACAGTCTGTGTAGAATCAAATGCATAGCTCTTATTCAGAACTCTGAATGGAACAGTTAGATCAATTAACTTTTTGTCTTCTTTAATTTCATGCCTTCAAAGATGAAATTGTACCTCTTTAAATCATTATGTAAAAGGTAACAGAAAATGCACAATTTTCTAACTGTAAAATAATTAAGTGATGTTCATGTAATTGCATTTATCACAGCACTCTTCAGCTAGAAGGAATGAAGTTGAAAGGAAAGGAAAACAATGTTGGAAAGCCTGGGTTTAATACCTGGCTCTGCACAAATGTCATGTTTTGCTTTGGCAATGTCTTTCACCTATCTGTAGATTCAAAGCAAGGATTACCCTTTATCTTTGTATAATGATTTCCTTGACCTCATAAGCAGACTTTGTAAGCCTATGGTAGAGACTGTTGGGAGCACAGATGGGAAAAACTGCACAAGTTAATGTAACAGAATTTCAAATAACTGAAGACATTTCAGGGAGCCACCACAACCCTAAGAATCCAGAACATGGGGGATACAGCTGAATTTTTTATGCTATGAATCTTCCTGGAAACTGGAACAAAAATTTATGTAAATTTCTGGCCAACACCACTACTATAAATATGCAAACATATCACTGACAAAGTGTTTCCAATACTGTATATCATTATGCAGATTTCTTTCAATTGTTTCCAAATTATAAGCCTCTGCAAATAAACACAGCAAAAATAACTAAAGGTAAGGGGCACACCAGCAGGATTTTACAAACATTGACTGTGTCCCAACTTCAAGAATATATTCTGAGGCTACTCTGGCTCAATGGAATATACATGCTCTCAAAAAAGCTCAACTTCACTGAACCACAAAACCAGCTAAAACAAGTTTCTGTAGCTGCACAATTATGCTAATACTTCAAATTCTAATTTTAAGATCGAGCTTGAGCTCATGGGTATTCTTGATCTCTGTCCTTTAATTTAACTACCTAAATAGGGCATGAGAGGCATCTAACAACATGGCAAAAGTAGACATTTTTTGATGTATACAGAAATACCTGGCAAATCACAAGGAAAGAAAATAACAAAGTGTTGACAGACTATTCTTTAAAAAAAAAAAGTCAAAGTGAAACATAGGTTTAGAGGAAACATAAAGATTTTAGTCATAGGCTTGGGACTTCAATAGTAAGTTTAGGCCCAGTAAGGGTTAATCAAAAATAGTTAGGAGAGCTGGACCTGAAATAGAGTTTTAGGTGCTAAGTAACTGATTACCAAATAACTGATGATCTGTCATTTGCATGTTTGTTCAGCTGTGCTTAGAATAATGAGCAGAAGCATTGATAAGTTGGTGTATAGAATAAAGACAATTACCAATTTCCTCCCTTTGTGGGAGCCCATCCAAAAGTCACGCAAGAAGAAACTTAGAGGCCACTAAAGTAATTAGAATTGTTAAAACTCAGAACGGCAAAAAGGTCAAAATGAGGAAGATGAGTTACTTCATCTTTTTTGGGACCACTGACCCAATTCAAGACCACCGACTCAATTCAGGACACACACTACGCATGCTTAATGACATTTAAGCTCATTTCCATATGAAGCAGAGAATGGGAGGTGTCAACACTATGAATATGCATTTTGTATTTTGGATAATCATAATATTTGGAAATAAAAGGTATCTTGTTTGCTTGTATCGGGGCCTGCGTCTTAGGGAGCTATCCCACGCAGTGCCTGGCGCCAAATAAAACATACACTTTCTAACTTTAAACTGTTAGAGAGTTTTTGTCCGTCTCAGTTGGATATCGATATTAGATTGATAGTCAGGTTTTTGGTAAATCAAAAGTACAAGAAAACTGTAAGAGATTTTATTTATTTTGACTTACTTTTATATCCCATTTTAATGTAAGAAAGGAGAAATTATTACTATTAGATATGTGAATATCTGCAATATTTCCTCTATAGATAAAAACACTTACAGTTTTTTGGTAAAGCTGTAATTCCTTGAAACAATTTAAAGTATATCTGTTTTTAAGAACATAACTTTTTATAACACTGAGATATTTAATTACATTAAAGCTGAGTTGCAAGTTTCCTCTGCAAGTGGTCTGGACACCAAAATGTCACTTCAGGGCAAACTTCATGCAGGTGTTTGTGAAAAAATAAGGCAGGACTTTTGAAAGAATTTAAAACATTGTTTAAAAATAAAATGTTTTTATTTCTTCTTTCTGAATTTGACTGGGTTTTATGCTAAATTGAGCAATATATGTTTTGAAAGCATGTTTATAAAAGATAAATGCTTTCCACAACTGTTTTCTTAATTCTATTTTTTCCCCCCACAAATTTTCATTTTGATAAAAAACTTATCTTTTCAGATAAATCCCATGTTTTTTATTTTCCCTATATTTTTCTTCTCCCTACTTCTTATAAGTGGAAGAACCCTACTGGTTTTACAAGGTGCCAGAACCCCTATAGTTCAGTGCCCCTGCACAGAACACACATGCAATAGTACTAATGCAGTGAGACTTTTTGGGTAGAAAAGCCCTCTCTACTTAATCCTATAGAGATAATAATTCACACAACTTTATTTAAAATATACACATACAACCTTTATGAAATTTCATAAATCTGCACACACACCCTGGGCATGAATCATTTGTGTAATCCCTTTTTCTGTATTCATTGTTCTCATGCTTCTCATCTTCTTACTTTCATATGAAATCTTCTGTATGTTTGAGATGTTGGTCTTTGGATAAACTGAAAGGACAGTGATAGAGATTACAAAAGCCATAATCCAGCTGTCATCGCATTCCCTATGGTCAGATGGATGTATCTGTCAGACACAATCTGAGATTCATTTGTATCTTAGTATCAAGGATAAAAATATGAGAAGGCTGAGTTCCTTTAGCTTTTATGTGATTTTTGCTATCTCAGGTCTATGCAAGTAGTCATAGAATCACAGAACGTTTGAGGTTGGAGAAGACATTTGGAGGTCAGTCATCTAGACCAATCCTCTTGCTCAAGTAGGGTCACCTAGAGCAAATTTTCGAGAACTGTGTCCAAAGAACTTTTGAATACCTCCAAGGATAGAGACTTTGCGACCTCTCTAGGCAACCTGTGCAAGTAGTCAGCCAACCTCACAGTAAGTGTATCCTGATGTTCAAAGAGAACCCCCTATATTTCAGTTTGTGATCCTTCCCCTCTATTCAGCACTGGTGAGACCTCATCTGGAGTGCTGGGTCTGGCTCTGGAGTAATATAAAAGACAAAAATATAAAAAGAAAAAGACAGCAGGAAAAGAGCAAATCAGATTTCTGACTATCCACATACATATGTCTTGCCAAATAGTGTTTTGTTGATAAAACAACTTATGGGCTATGTGTATTTTGAATTGCAGTAAAACTCTTATGAGATTTATCAGAAAATTCTAAGCAATATAAAAACACAACTGTACTGACATAAAAGGTGCTTAACATGAACAAGCATATTTTCTAGCTATAATGCAATTATATGGTTATGTTTTTACTTGAGAAGTTCAGCGTACTTCAAAAGTACAAATTATTTTAAGTATAAATAATTATTTATAAATTAATCATTACCTATTACTTCATCGGGGAAAAAAAAAAAACAACCAACCTACAGGATGAGAAAAGTAAAGTGATTTCCCTAACTAAAAGGTTCACATTTTTCCTCTCTGAAAAATCTGGGTACATTTGAACTATTGCATTTGGGGGGTATGCATAGCTTTTTAAGGTACGATAACAGTCATATTTAATGGACATA
This sequence comes from Corvus kubaryi, assembly GCF_017639235.1. NCBI lineage: Eukaryota > Metazoa > Chordata > Aves > Passeriformes > Corvidae > Corvus > Corvus kubaryi. The sequence goes on from NW_024582073.1 coordinate 11,825,435, forward strand.
CAGAACCTTTCCATGTATGAAGAATATACTGTGTAACAATTGACATAAGTACAGAATAATTCAATGAATTATTTTTGTGATGTGTTTTATGCTGATCTATCCAGTAAGTCAAGATGCTAAGTGACCGGATTAAAGCCATTGCCGATCACACAGAAAAATTCTTCTTTTTGCTTGCTCATTTCATGCTTTTGATAAAATAAGACGTCAGAAACAGTGAAGAGAACTTTCAGGAATGTTAAAGCCCTTGCTATGATTACTGTATAAGGTATTTATACTGTATAAGGTCACATAATATCTGAATATAATTCACATAGTAAAATTTATACTGACTATTTTAAATTATACTTCTCCCACTTTATCATCTTTACCCTGCACATTTAACAAAAGAAACCCCACTGGTTCAGAGGAATAACCAGTCATGATACTCAGTGGTAAGGGAATTACAATACCAAAAGGGTACCAAAAGATCAGGTTCAAATCATACCGTCAAGAACATACTCCAGAATTCCTGACCTCTAAGAATGTGACTCCCATGGCATCTATGAATCTGGGAAATAATAACTGAACTGACATTGCCAATTCCAAATTTCATGACAATACTGCAGGAAAATTATTTCTAATATAATGCTTGGGCTTCACAATTCATTATGAAAAACCTGTAAATCAACCAGTATCCGCTGCAAACTAAAAAGAACATATACAATCAAAAATACAAAGATGAGAAACCACATTCTCCAACTAAACACAACAAATTACCTTCTATACCAGCTGGTGCCCCAAGGTGTGCTCTCATGGCTGGAACAATAACATTAATTTCAACAGTTTAGATGTAATGAAGAAATGGAAAAAGATCTGAAGTTTTCTAATCTAAAGGAGGAGTTTTTTACCACTAGTGCTTCCTTGGGACTTAGATGGAAAGAAATGCAGCAAGTTCCTAACACATTCAACTAGTTAAACAGGTCTACCTGAGTCTGGATGGATGTAAGATATTCTTCTGATAGGATAGTCATGATGGAATCTAAGTGGTAAAGTTGAAAATCTGTCTGAAACTTCTAGGAGTGTTCTCGCAGAGTACTAAAGCAAAGACGTGTTAATGGTTTTGTTTATAGTTATCAAATTATTGGGCTTGTTAATGAATCTTTAGTACATACATCAAATTCAAGATATTTATATTTGTATTGTATTTATACAGTGTCACCAATGACATGATGGAGATGATTCAGTAAGCATTTGATCCTGCGTATAAGAGATATGCAATGAAGTTTCTAATACTTAAGATTTCTTTCATATGCACATATTTCCAAGTCATCTTATCAGAACAGGAGATTCTCAGAATATTATTCTAAATTTGAATTGTTAGTTAAGACAAATGAACTCCATTGATTCATATTAATCTCCATTTTGGATGCTCGTAAACTGATATTTCATGATCAAACCCAGAATCAGACTTGTTTTTACTTAAGAGGAACTACACTTGACAAGGAAATAGCAGATTCAGTCACATTCAGACTTGAAAAAGGGATAAGAAAGTACTGTGGTGACAGAAAAATTGTATTACGGGCACATACATTATCAATACAGATGGCCGTGTTTGCTGTCAAATACTGAAAAATGCTAAAATGGCATTCAATCAGAGTAGAAATATTTGTAGGAACCAAACTCAGAAAAAGCTATCATTCGAGTGCTTTTCCATAGTTCTGAAATATAAACTCATTAGTCACTTGTATACTTTCAGACATTTTGTCAACTGTTTGAAGCTGTTACCTGTTTACTCAGCAATAGTACAATCATGGGTAGTTTCCTCTGGTAATTTCTGTCCAACATTTTTAGCGTTCAGGGTTTCACCATAAAGACAATTTTGGACATAGCTCTTTTGCAGTCAATAAGTACCCATTCTTCAAAGATATCAAGTTATTGTCAATACTTAAACTTTCTGAACAACAAGTTTCTGACCAAGTTATAATTTTTGACTGGGCTATGACATTATAATTTATGAATAATTCAGAACATGAATAAATACCAGTAAGTTCTGTTTGCTGCATGAAAGTAATCATACGAAGCAAGCAAAACACAAAATCTTCAGAGCAATAGAGGATGCTTTAATTCATTTAACTTTTCGTGTCATAAGACAGTACCACAGTGCATTCCTCTCTCCAGGCCTGTTGATAAGTAGTCAAGTTTTAGTTCTGACAGTGGTCTTTCACAGATGGTCAATGACATCTCTTTTCCTGTTCAGTTAGTGGCATCACCAGTTAAGACAAATATCAAAAAATCATCCCTTTCTGATACTAGAGTAGGATCCTTGACAGAAATGGGGCATGGAGACAGTTTTAGAAAGGGATTCTGGTATTCAGCACAATTTAAATCAGTGTGACTTCACAGAACTTGCAATCCTGTTGCAAGAGCATGAGTAAGGTCAAAATCAGCCTTCCTAATTGCAAAGAATCTCTGCTTTATTTAACTTCCTATATCTACCAAGAACAGGCTTCCCAATATGTTCTCTTCAGTGCAAACATAGCAATGCTAGACTGAAAGGGTAGTGACACGGGTTCTCTTTCTTTAACTAGCACTCCAAAATGTGAGAAGACAGTTAGGGGCTGTACAACTAGTTCTTCCCAAAGGCATCAGAGAACAATCTAGAAATCAAAAGAGGAGGATCAACTTCCGTTCATATTCTCATGGAAGAGTAATGGCTAAAGGAGGCTGATTTCCTCTTTACGCTATAAATGACAAGAACATTGGTTATAACCAATAGTGAATTACACTCAAACCTCACAAGAGATTGAATATGAGAATACTTTTAGGAGCTACAAAGGCTTTGAAAAGCCACAGAGGGCTATTAGAATTGAGATATCTTTGTACAGGTAATATTCATCTTAATAACTAATCATTAATAATTAATAACACAATTTTTACCTCCTAGTTTATATAGAAATAGGTGAGGATCAAAAGAGAATTTGTTCTGTGTGCTAGTCTACACATGTTGAAGCCTCTCTAGCTGGTTTTCAAGTAGAAGGATTTATTTGGGTTTGACATATCTACCATTAACTCTGCCTCTCAATATAACGATAAATAATGTTTAAAAAAAAAGGGAGAGAAAAAAGACCAAGTGAACTACTGGATTTTAAATTCCTGAAACATTTGCAGTAGCAAGCCGGTACATTAGTTGCTCTTTCCAGATCGCTCTCTCTTCAAGCCATTGTAAATTGGAAGTAAACCCTTGGCAGCAATATGCCTTGAGTCTGCACTAACCTGTTCTCCAACATTTGAGACAGAAATAGGAACACTTAAATTTCAAGTGAGCAAGCACTGTAACAGGTGTCTCTTGGGGATGATGGGTCTCTCGTAAGTGAGCAAGTGAGTTCCTCCTAGGGGTTTAAGGGGCATGGTTAATTATTAACCTCAGCTACTGCAATTCTCCGCTATTTAGAATGCATGTTTTAAAATTCACAAGGTCGGAAAATATCTCTGTGTGGGTGGGTGTCTGAGTAGGCTCTCAAGGGGAGAGGAAGACAAACAGTGTTGAGAAATACATGCAATTACGGAGGTGCTGAGTGCTAGTCCTAGGAAAAACTACTTTAACTTCAAAGATAAGTAGTACTATAGGAGAGGCATTTAAAAATATGTAATGGAAAGAGTAGTCAATGATTTTTCTCCTGGAGTTATCGTTTTGTTTTTGTTTTTGAGAAGAGTGACTAAGAACACCACTGAGTTATTTGTTTAAATCTGCTGCAATTTTAGAGAGTCTTTTTCCTGTGGGTTTGTTTCATACTCAGTTCTATTTCCTTCTTCATGTGCATTTTATGGTAACATTGATTTCTTGTACTATTCTTTGGAGAAATTAGCATGCACATTCTGTCCCAGAGCTGCAATAATAGACTTCTGGGTAAAGCAGCATCAAAAATACGACTGGAAGAATAGTGAGCGGGGCTGCACACAGAATGCAAAGACAGCAAGAGAAGTCCTGGCATGCTTAGTTATTGATCTTGAACCATCAAAGAAGGCCCACAAAAGACCTGAAAATCTTTTACGAAGTTGAATTATGAAAGTGATTTTTTTTATGGTCTTCATTAGAAACATGAAAAGGGTAAATTACAAATCTAAAAGAAATTAAAATGAGTAATTTGTAAATTTTTACAAGTGTTTGACGCAGACGTCTTCTTCCAGTCTCATTGTCTTGTTTCAATGTAATAATGCAAGGTGTCTGTTAAATATATATTGACCCAATCTTAGCTGTAGCAGAGATTTGCATTGATTTTTATACCATGTTTTCTTTTCAGAATAAATTTGCCATGGAAAATTCGGACATCTTTAGTTTCAGAACAATTAAAGCATGCTGGTTTTGAATAAGTCAACTGGCTTGGCTGCTTATTTTATTTATAATATAAAAATGAAAAAACCTATTTCAATAGTAGCAATAAAAATCAACGTTTTGTTTCCCTGAAAAACATAAATATTAGCACACTTCTTTGAACTATTTCAAACTTAAAAAAAGACATTTCCAATAGCAAAATGTTCCATGTGGAAAATTCTGGAAACGCTCCACTTGATGTAATTTCTTTGTAATGCTACAAGTATGCCATCTAGCCACTGAAAGTGATTTTATTTATTATAAAATTATTCCAGAGATCCACTCATACACCTTGTATTTCCACAGAGTCTTGCAACAAAACACAAATAGTGGACAGATGAGAACAGGAACACTACCCTTAGCCATGTCTATCTAAAAATCTCCATTACTTTTTCATTCAATCCACAGTCAGGATTCTTAACAGTATTAATAATATTATTCATATTGACAGCATGTACTATCAAAGAAACACTTTTTAACATTAAAACAAAGTATTCTGTGTGTTAAATGCATATCAGATTAATGCTGCATGAGCACTGTAGGTGAAGAGAAATGCATACCCATTTGGGATGGCAGTGATGAATACAGGATTCTTCATGTAATCAGAAGCTGTAATATGTTCTTCTGTACATGTTATTGAATCCAGAAAATAAGTCTAAGCCTTTGTTAAGAGCTACTGAACTATAATGGCAAATTTCTTACATAGGCAGTTTTGGTCATCTGAACTGGTGAAGCAAGCCAGTTATGTAGGAGATGTACTAGGTAGCTGATAACCCACAAATGTGTATTACATGATATCTGTTGTTATTCCTTTACACAAAATAATTAGACAATTTTGTATATCAAGCTTTAGAAAGAAAAAAAAATGGTGCAAAATCATAATGGCTAAGTCATCTTCATAAAATAAACACTAACTTGGACTTCTATGATTTATTCTCTTTTTGCTATGGTGAGGACAAGCATGCTGATAATTTCAAACGGAAGTATAAAATCATTGTCTGGATAAAATCCTTCAGCAACATGGTCTCCTGGCAAAATATCCTGTAAGTAAAATTTAGTTTTGAATGCCTCAAGCTCCTTTATTTTTTTGATTGAAAAGGTTCTAAAATAAGGACGAGAAGAATGTAATATTTTGAGAAAGATCAAAATGCTGTTTCATAGGTCCTGGGAAAAATTATTATCAAAAGTAGGTGGTCTGACCAGCATGTAGCAGAAATTTATGTATGTAAGAAATATCAATAGTAGTATAAAATTGCACCAATAGGTGACAAACTGGAACTGCTTTCTGATAAACTTCAATTGCACTAATGAGATAATGACCAATTTGAAATGCAAGATGAAAAAAACATAGTTGAGTGTCAAGGCCTATGCAGACTGCCTAGATTTCAGGGGAAATCAAAAACCTGTTCCACTTGGAAAATTTTCATTCTAGTAGAACTCTTCATGCTTCATAATGGAATTCAAGGGATTATATTTTCTATTCTGAGTGTTTTAGCAGTCATATAATCAGGTATTATTGTGAGTCTTAATGACTGCAAGCAGGATCAGTTCATGAAAAAATTTCAGAAGTTGGTCTTTGAGAATAATTTCATTGGTCATTATGACCTTAAAGACAATATTTTTTTATCTTTAAACCTTGATTACATCAAAACCAGAAGAAACAAGAAAATAGTATATTATTTTATCCTCCTGTGGAGACAAAACATCCGGACTTATTTCATTCCCCCCTAGAATAAAGGATTTGAAATCCAGAGTTACTCCTGAAAAGCAAGTGAACAAACAAACAAAACCCAAACTCCTTAAATTCTGCAACTGAGATGAAAATTTATGGTTGGATATGCTGCTTGCTACAGATGTTTCTAGAGTAGTGTTGATTTCTAAAGTGCTGTAGAAATCTAAAGTGCTAAATAAGAATATTGGTATTATCTTACTCCAACAGTTTTGGGTCTAGAAATTGTAGGCTGCATTTCAATAAGGAAAACAACATTTCACTATGGTGCACTAGCACAAAAATAGTAGTATATTTTTAATTGACATTACTATTTTATCATTGCTTATGGGCCTCAAGTTCTATGTCAATGTTCTAAATACTAATGAGGTAGCCTGGTCTTCTGCTGAGCACAGGGAATAAAAATACAAACAAGATAAGTAGAGTAAGTATCCTCTGCAGGATCAATATGGATAAAGTGGCATGTTGAATACATATCACTGTAATTCTGGCTAGTCAGCTATTGTGATTCACTCTTATGCTGACTCAGTGCTTCAGAATGAATACTGCCTCCCTCCCACTACCCTCTCTCTAGTGCTTGCCAAATCCCATTAGGAAATGTATAGCAATTAAGGTTAAATAACACCATGCTATCCCACTCTGCCCAGAAGGTACTCCAGAACGTCTCTGAAGTCAAGTAGAAAGGAAGCCTCTCAGTTCAGTTCCAGCAGAAATGCTTAATATCTGTGAGGAGCAAGATCTGGGCTGATCCCTCCAGGAAAGTGAGCCAGGAACCCAGGGTGACTATGACGTAGGCCAGGCAGTGACAGCACTGAGAGGGAGCAGCCCCATTGCACCTTAGCCAGGCAAGCAAAGAAGGGTGGTAACATGAACAGGTTCTATCAACAGCACAAGGAGAATCAGGCTAATGCCAACTATGATCAGTCCAGAAAACCCAAAAACAGATTCATAAACAGTCATATCTGAGCTGAAGTGGAACTCGTGGGCCCACTTGTTTCAGATAAATTGCTGTACTAGCACCTAGGATTTAGTGTTGCTGATGAATTTGCCCCTACCATTTCATAAAACCAGTCTTTTTTCACAGATTTGATGTGAAACAACAATCTCCTGTGAAAATTTTGAAATAGATGTCCTTTATAATTTCATGTCCTCAGGAACAAAACTTTCAAGCTATATATTAGGAGATGTATTTTTCTCAAATAGAAAGGCTCTAGCTACCAAGGCACATTTTTTTCAGTGGAAAAACCCAAACAAACCACTGCTACATCTGCTACAATATTTTACCTGAAACAGCCAGCAACAGAAGCCTTACTGCATAAGCAGATCACAAGAGGTCTTCTGCTGTTTTGACATGCAATGAAAGGTAGCAGATTGGACCCCCATTGGCATGGGGCAGCAAAGGCTAACAGAGAAAGAAGAATGTCATGAGTGCTCTCAGAAAGGAACACGAAGACTAGCAAGCATTATGCATATTGTCAGCAAACACCACTACTTGAAAAACCCCACTGTCTACCACAAGCTGAATGTTCGCTTGTGTTCCGCACAGACAAACCTAAAGGAATCAAGGTTTGTGGTTGCTTTGTTTCTCTTAACTACTTGTGGAAAAATTTCAGTTACACTCTCCTCAGTATCTTGGCACCTGGATATGCAACTGCTTAGTAGGGTGTCTGAAAACATTTGGCTTTAGCCTGTGACTCATCACGCGCTTTAGGTGCCTGTTTGTTAATCAAGAATCACACACCCTGCTGCGTGTTATAATTTTCAAGGAAGCAACAGAACCATTAGTGTTCAGTGTTTCTTGTTTTGTATCTCACATCCAAGTCAGAATTAACCAACACACCTGAGATTTAATTACTCTAAGCACCAGCCCATTTCAGTCTTTTGTGCAGTTCAGCCTTTCCCTGCCATTCTAGGTTCTTACAGACAGGTCCTAAGAATTTCAGTAGGCACTTCAGCAGTATTACCTATGTGTTCGTATTCACATTTGTAAGTTTGAATAACAAATAACCTATTTTTTTCTGAAGACCTCTCTGTGATCAAAGTAAATTTTGTAGAAAAAAAAATAAGATTTAATGCTCCAAAAAGGCATATGTTCCAGATATATTTCTAAATTACACACATACACAGATTTCCTACTATAATTGTGGAATGTAAATATCATGAAAATAAGATCAAACATCAGAAGTTAAAATATTTACTTTTTTTAAAGGCTTTTTTTTTTTTTTTTAATAATTAAATTTTGTGGTTAAAATGCTGACTTCTCCTGGTCAATTAGAACAGTTTTTCTACTTACTTTAATGGAAACAAAAATTATGGAAGCCTTGCCAAGTATACTTGCTATCAAGTTGTCTGATTAATAGACAGAGATAATTGCCAGAACTTTAGAAACACTTTTTTTTTTTTAAAGAGAAATCTCATCAATTAGTATTTCATACTAAAATGAAAGTTGAATGGCAGCCATTCTGAAATCAAGTTGTTCAGCTTTGCTCCCAATCCAGTCTTAGTCTTGCTGATCTCATACCATTTGATATTGTCCCTCTGAAATTTAAGATAGCCTTATCTTCTAATAGCTCCCAATAGAAGAGTAAAACCAGTCTAAAATGGCAGTGAAAAAAAAAAAGAATAAAAAAGGAGTTATGAAGAGAGAGCTAAGTGATATTTCAAGATCACCAGTATTATAACTCTTGGGAATCTACCTGTATCTTGATGGATCATGAAACACCAGAAATTAGAATAATCAGTGATGCATATTTCACAAAAATAACAGAATCAGTTTTGCCAAACAGGAACTAAGGAGGTAGAATAAATGTATTTTTAAAACACCCCAAACACCCATAAGAAGCTTTATGTTTACACTGAGGTAAAATTACATGTCATTGTTTTCAGATGCTGATTACCTGATTCATGTCTCCAACATTAATATTGTTGACATATTTTACTGTTGGCAATTGCTGTCTAACAGATCAAAAGTCAGTGTAGATTTAGTCTCATAATATCTTCATACTTTTGAATTAAAGACTCAGAAGCTTCTTGCTTCTGGACTACTAAGAGGAAAAAAAAATACTTTGCTGGTGCTTTTAGAAGAAAAAGAGTAGGATTAGGTTCTAAAGGACTCTTATATTTGCAGCTCATTTTGACACATAAACAAGTATAATCCAAAGACTGTGAAGTTATACCTTTCCTTATTTAGGGAGAAAAAACGATTAAAAATGTATTACTATATAGTCCCATTTAGTTTCCTCATAAGGTGCATTAATTGCAAGTCACAATTGAACCAACTTCCAGGAAGTGTTTATTCCACAGGTAATTAAAGCTATTGAAGAATTACCATTTTTCATTTTGTCAGGAAGATGCTAACTGTGAAATCAGAAGTATCCTACAGGTTGGGTGAGAAGTCAAATTCCTCTTTACACTCACACAAGAAATGGGAATAAGAGAAATTGCAAAAAGAAGCAGTGCAAACAATGGTTTATACAGGGAAAGAAAGCAATTTGAAGGACCAAGACAATTCAAAAGTCTTTAGGAAACATTATGAAATTAAATATATTTTGATTTTCATTGTATTTATGTTAAAATAACATGACTTTATCAAAAGTTTACATTATCCTACAATACTACCGCATAAACACAGAGGGCAATCCAAATGCATTCTATCTAATCAACATTTATTGAAAGGAAAAAAATGGCTGGTCACATTACATGTTTTATCATAAATCACAGAGAGGTGCAAACTGCATTTTTTATACAAGAGGTTCTTGAGAATGTTAGCACACTTTTAAAAAAGTATACTACATAAAACACTTCGATATGAAAACGTGTAATAAGAAAATTTGAATGAAATTGTTACTTAAGTTTATGACCTTTTCTTGTAATGAAATTTTAATTAAGTTGAAATTTCATGGACTATTTTCATTTATAGTTACCTTCCTTTGATTAGGATTTTCTCTGAGGAAATACATTGAAAATACTGTTTACTATATATATATTTTGAATATATAAACTAAGGTGGTAAACCCCGTACATTTCTCCAGAGATGTAGGCCATGAACTAGGATGGTGTTGCTAATTAATTCTTCCTTTTCAATGTTTTTTGATATAATATTCCCATTCCAAGTTGGAATGGAAAACTGATAAGTTTCACATGTTTCTTACAAAATAATAACTGGAGGGAAAAAAGTAAAAACAGGTCAATCAGAATTTTATTTTACCTATTCAAAATGTGTCATTGTAATGCATGCTGTAGCATTCTTACTAACACATTTCAGAATGAAAAGTCATTTTGAAGTCAAGCATTTCACTTCCATTTTCTAAGTTGAAAAGCAGGTTATTTCATTATTCTCAAATGTTTGTTAAAAACAGAGAAGTTTTTTGAAGCAGGCAAACCAGAATTTTCCAAATAATATAGTAGAAATACTCTTATTATAATGTTAGATAGAAAATATTTAATTTATTTTGTCATGAAAATTTGTCTGTTCTTTGGACTTTCCCTAGGGTTCTCATTTTGGTTTGATATCTGTCACTTTTTGCAATTTGTACTGGTACACTAAACAAAACCTGGGTACCAGGTGACTTTTGGCTTAATGAAATCATCCACCAGTATTTGATTCTCTGTAAAATAGAAATAATCCACAGAAACTGAGGGCATGAAAGATAAAATTTTGTATCTTTGTCAGTTTAAGGGGTTTTTTTTTGTATTTTACATCCTTAAAAAACTAGCTCCAAATGACAGAAATAATTTTTCCTCCAACACATTGAAAAGAAATCTTTTAACCTTGAAAAAACATATCTAGAAAATCCTTTATTTTCTACTTGTTTTAAAATAAAATAATTACAATAGTGAAAATATAAGAAACATGAATGTGCTTAACAAAAATGTCTGGTTTACCCTTTCACCTTTTCTGCCTCATAATTTTTTCTGGCCATGGTTACAGTAATGACATTTGACTAGCTTTACTCATTTGACTCTTTTGAACAGTAGCTAAAAATATGTGCCAAGTATTCTTGGATACAAGCAATACCTTTGCTACTTTGATCTTTCATACATTCTCTGCAATAGCATATTTCTGGCTGATCACCTTCTTTTGGTGTATTCTGCATCTGGGATACTCATAGAAAGTTTACTGCATTTCAAGTACACTCAGAGATGGCTCAGAATTGGAGCTGATTAGACAGAACAGTGACACAGGAAAACATATTCTCCTCTAACACAGTTCTGAGGCTGACTAAGCGTTTGGAATCTCTTCCCACATCTGGAGTAACTTCTTTCTTATATGCTTTATGCAAAATAATTCCATCTAAACATTTACCTTCTCAAGAACTGTTGAAAAACCTTGCACTCAGCTTTGCTGAAAAATTCGATGAACTAATACTTAGGATAAAGTATGAGTTATTGACAGTATCATCTGAAAAAAACCACAAATTCTAAAAAAAGACTGAAGAAAAAGGCAAAATACTTATTCTCTGTAGAGACAATATATTAATCATTATTGTCACAAAAAAAATTAAACAGTTTTAATTACAAAAATAGCAAAAATGTTAAATGAACACCTGACTTGAAGGAGAGGTTTTTTTTCTAATTAGTTCTATAAGAAAGAAATTTCCTATTTTATGTTCAGTTCTGACTTATTAGATCAAAACACTTTGGTATGAACTGATTCAGTGTCAGTGCCTTGAAAACCAAAATTTGGAAAAATGACTAGCACATTTACAACCTGTGTCAAAACCAGTTAAAACCATCACACGGGTTCTATACATCGAATTAGTACTTCCTTTGTGTTTCATAGGGATACCAGAATGAGACTGGTCACATTTTAGCTCTTCTGCAATAAACCTGGAACTCTGGACAGACTTCAAATCATTATGTCTCATATACTGATCCAGGCTGCCTACTTGCTAGCATTAGCATTAGCTAAGCATTTCTACAGTGTCCAAAATCAATACAAAGCACTGAATGCCTTGATTTGATGTACCATGCTGGATACATTATGATTGTATCCAAAACTCCACAGGAGGCTGAAGACACTGGCATATCTAAGAACATGCATTTTGTTGTGCTTCTGAGCTAAGCGGAAAAATGCATAAAACCTGACTGTCTTTCTAGACAAATTTGAAAAGTTTGTGATGTGAGACTTTAACATAATACAGTAAGGTATGATCCATAAACCTCTGTATTTATCAGAGACTCCACTAAGTTATTTGAGGGTAAATTCCCTATAAGAAATTTAACCTTAATTTTATGAAAAAGGACTGGGATGTCTACGGTAAATATAAACGTATGTATGTATCTCTGACATAAAAGCTAAAATATCTGAATCGGTTTTGACCTCAGATAAACTTTTTGTTGATGGTCTAAATGTACAGCTGCTTAAGGAGAAGCTGCTATTAATACCCTGTAAGGATAGACATTGCTCTGTGAAATTCAAAGGACTTGTTCACTTATCACCAACCTCATTAAGTTTCAATTTTATTTTTATATGTTGTACGTAACCAGCGATAAGATGGATGCTGCCAAAGCATCTAAAAATCAATTCAAAAAAGCTTTTAAAACAGTGTGGAGAAACTGAGAGCGGTTATAAATGGAACTGCTGACAGACCTTATCTCTAGTGTCTTGAATGTGTCTTGGTCATACTTTAACACAGTTCTTAAAAGAAAACTACAAATCCTCTCTCAACTCTTCTAAGAAGAGCTGAAAGAGAAGAAGATAATCTGTATTCTAACCACATTCAAAAAGATTGCTCTTTATTTTTAATAATTTTCTGTATGTTTTTCTCTCTTTCTACAGTAAAATGACAAAGAGGAAAAAAACCCTTGTGTGTGCATAACCACATAGCAAGGGAGGTTTAGCCACTGGGCGATCTTTTTTAAGTCTATATTTTTGAATTTCTCTTGAGAAAAAAATTTGGCAAATAAATCTTTATAAAATTATTTGTAAAATCTCTCACTGAACTTGCTGGGGGTCATTTCATGTCTACGTATATATATATATATATATACTATAAACATTACTATACAGCTGAAATAAGAGAAGAATTATGCTTAGTCTGACATTTGGAAACTTCCTACTGAAACAAGCTAAACAGCAAGATAGACAAAATTGTAAAATCAGTAATACAGAATCTGATATGTCAGAGGGAAGCCTATGAACAGAAAAAAACAATACTTATAAGTAATACTGGCAAACACAGACTGCATAGACTATAGAAATAATAGAATTTGAAAACTGAACTATTACAAAAAATATTAAAAGTTAGATGATTGAAATATAGGTTTGTTCTGAACACAAGAAATTTAGTGCTTTTTTAAAATCAATTTTCTTTCAAGGTTTAACTGAAGTCTTGACCATTTTAATTAAAGGCTATAAATGTAAGTTCCAAAGTGGACTTTATAAATATGTAACAGAATTATAGGTGCCATTAATATAAGCAATTATACTAGTAGTTACACTAACTACTACATAAGTCCATCTGAAAAATTACTCAGTATTTTCAGGTAATCCATAAACACTACTGGTAAAAATTTAATTACTCTCCTGGGTAATATAACAATTAATGAACATAGTAATAAGTTGATAAAACTTATCAATGCTTCTTGATTATCCTATCCATTTAATGCCAGGTTTATACCCATTCCCTAAAGGGATATCTGTTTGGTCTCATAAACTAAATGAGAAGTGTAGAGGTTTTAGGATGATTTCATTATGCTATGTCTCCCTATGAAAAGACTTCAGGATAAGGAAAAAATACATAGTTTCTTTCCTCAAGAAGAACACCAAGGTAAATACTGACATTTATTTTATTTTTTTACTCTAACACATGAAAATGTTGGAAATTTTGGGTGTTTTTCTTATATACACATTTTTTTAGCTTATTTTTTACTATATAATTCTCCAGTAAGTCTCTGCTATAAAGAATATAAATATAGTATTAGTTTTATTATTATTTCTGAGTACTATCCCGAAGTGGCAAAAAAGACAAGCAAGATACTTTTAAGCAAACCAAATTTTACTTATCCTCAGGAATAATTGTCATAAATCAGTTAACACAAGATATTGCTTGACAGTTTCTCCTGAAATAATCTTCCAGATACGTTTTACTATGAATTATCCCACTCTTAAATATGGAAATACATTTCTTTTGTCAAAGCTCTGCAAGGATTAAAAAACATTTGTTCTGATTCTTACCTCTGTAAGGTCTACATTTACCTCAAGGGGATTTATATTCACTACTAAAAAGCAGGAATTACATCAAGGAAGGTGGTTTTTAAACTAATAGTTGGCTCTTAAAGTGACCATAATTGAAAAAGGAATCTAGAGTAGCGAATGTGTTTAAAGTAGAAAACTGATAACGGTTTTTGAAGAGAGGGACACTTCATATTCTCAGTACTAACCAGAAAACTGGCTTGGTTTTGTTTTTTTTTTTTTTTTGTTTTTTGTTTTTTTGGTTTTTGTGGGGTTTTTTTTGTTTTTGTTTTTTGTTTTTGGTTTTTTTTTTGGTTTTTTTTTTTTTTTTTGTATTCATACTCTTCTCTGCAATGGATAACAATATGCAAACTGACAAAAAATAGCTTTGGATTTTAATGTTCATAGGTTATATCTTACTGATTTTTTTATTGTTTTCCCTTAAATCTGCGGCTGAATACTAGAGTCTTTGTTAATGCTAATTGAAGAAAAGGTGTTCTTTCAGTATTTTTGCAGGTAGTGGGCAGATTGATGTTTTTCTTAAAAAAAACACAACACGTGCAAAACTCTGAATCAAGTAAAACAATGCAAAATCCTTAAATTAACCACAGTACTGTCTGAATTCATATAGTCACACTTCCTTAAATTTTAGGAAATCAAATTGTCATGTTCCACTTCCAGAGCAGGCAAAAGTCACACTATTTCAAAAACAGGCACAAAAATTACACTTCTGGTTCATTTAAAAAAACCCATCTTTTTATTGTAAACGTGCATCTCAGAGTCAGAAAACTGGTTTCATATAAAAGTTGATAATACATAAACTGTTACTGACTGTTTTGTAAATATCCGGTGGAATAGAAAATGAGAAAAGATGAAAAAACAAACAAAGAAATGTATTCTGAAAAAAAATCCCAAATTATTTCAACCTAACAATGAAGAAAATTTAGAAATCAGAAAGTTTTCTAAATTTTCAGATAAAATGATAAAATGGCTTATTTCAACTAAGAAAAGTCAGGGAAAAAATAGTTTTAAGACTGCATTTGGTGACTTTGGTAAATGGGATTGTACATCAGGCTTCAAGAAAAGGGACTCAATTTCATGATACAATATATTTTTTTCCAGTCCCATTTCTTATGTGTGTGAACTGAATTGCCTTTTACAACTAAGAATTGTCATAACAAATCCCCCTACTCTTAAGTATGCAGAAAAACTCTGTTTGAAAGCTCTGGTTTCCTTTTATACTCCAGACCCTCTACAGACATCCTCAAGGATGTTCTTCTGTATCAGGAAAGAAGCTAAAAGATACAATCACTCCAGAGATTCTTGTCATTCCAGATCGGGGACTGGAGTGAAATGGCACCAGCATTTTTTCTATTATCATCAGTTTCTACACAGTTTATTATTAATTTTTAATTAGGTTT
Organism: Corvus kubaryi; assembly: GCF_017639235.1. Taxonomy (NCBI): domain Eukaryota; kingdom Metazoa; phylum Chordata; class Aves; order Passeriformes; family Corvidae; genus Corvus; species Corvus kubaryi. The sequence goes on from NW_024582073.1 coordinate 11,841,112, forward strand.
TGAGAACTGAGATATTTCTTACATTGAATTTCTTATGATATTACTTTTTATGTTGGCAGACTGGAACTATTACTATAAAAACAATGAGAATTGTACTTCTGCTTTTATGTTGCGAATCCTAATGCTTGATAATGATGATCAGCTTTTCATCCTGTAAGAGTTAAATTTCATGAGCACTTTTCCATGCTCGGTGGTGAACCATACATTTGTAAAACTGTCTAAGCTAATTAGTACAATATATCCACTTATGTGCACAAATGTCTGATAACAGTGTGGTAATGACCCACACAAAAGCAGTCTCCCAAATTGTGCATGGGTCTCTGATATCATGTAATAAAAAGCTGAATGAGCGAATTAAAATAATTTAACGGTTGATTATTTTTGTACTTAAATTATTTCCAGAGTTTGCAATAAATTCTGAGCTTTAACACAGAATAATAATATTTTAACTGTTTAGGTATCCTTTTGCCCCAGCAGCACAGATTTAACACATATTTCATTATATGTCATTGACAAAAACAAACACCCCCTCCAAAAAAAATAAAACAACAAACCACCAAAACACACACACACTCACTAAAAAACCTACTGCAGAAATATTTTTCCCCTATAGTTCTTGCTTCATAGATGGACAGATTACTTCTAACAGAGGAACAGAGAAACCAAAGATGAAGGTTTCCTCTGTTAAACAACCTAAAATTTATAATGTAATTCACCGTTAATGTAATTTTGGTACTATAGTAAGGGTAATGAAGAAAAGTTTTTACTGAGATCAAGGCAGAGGTGAAAAGGAAAAAAAAAGGCAAGAGGGATAATTAACTTAATCATCTGATGCTGAGAAAGTCAGGGCCCAAACCTTCCAATTAAATCAATAGGTTATAAGTCAGGAGAGACTTTAACCTGGAAATGTCAAAGCAGAATGTCAATGAGATCTGAGTACCTAGTTCTTTCAAAAATTCAAGAACTCTTAAGGACAAAGCATAAGAAGTTAGCACGCCTATTCATGGGCAAATCATACCTCCTAGAGTTGAAAGGCTGATGTGGAACAGCATGATAACATTATGGCGTGATGAGAACAGGGTATTTCCTAAACCTTCAGATTAAACACTTCCAACAAAAAAGAAATCAAGCTTAATATGACGCACAAATTATATTTCAAAGGATATAAGAGCAGAGCCTCACCTATACTAAATTAATTAAGCTTCAATAATTTCAAATACCAATTTATGTCAAATGAAAATCTTATCCACAAACTTTGCTTTTCCAGGAAGCTTGTGTCTTGTTTTATAGTGAACACTAACTTCCAGTTGCTGCCTGTATTACACAGTAAATCACAGATTTGAGTTACAAAGCCCCCTGGTTTGTCCTTCTGCCCCAAACTGAGAAATCTTAAAAGCAGTAGGTTCAAGGCCTTGACTAGGTAAGTTTCCAAGAATGGAGGTTCCATAACTTCTCTGGGCAACCTCTTGTACTGTTTGGTGAACTTCATAATGAAATACTCCTTCCCAATATCTAATTACAATTTCTCTGGTTGCAGCTTGTGAGACTTGTCCCTCTTCTTGTTACTGACCCTTTGACAAAAGCCCAGCTCAACCACCCACTAGGATCTTGAGTACCTTTAGCTTATGATCACACATAAAATGCATACAGACCCACACAATATACGTGTTGGCCTTTGATATCTTCCACAAAGTTTTTCTATCAGAATGATTTATCTTAACATGCGTGAGGCTAACATAAAATCCTACAAAGTCTTGTGAACATGAAAAAATTTCCCTTTTTAAGCACTAAATTCACTTTTAAGAGAAGAATAGAAAACCTTAATAAACATCTCTGAATCATGGTAGCTTCATTCTATTACATATTTTTCAATTTATTTATAAATTAACAAATATTAGTTAAGTGTAGAGTATGGCTTAGGAGAATTTTATGATAAACACAGATTGTAGTATGATGGGGGAAAAAATAGGAAACTAATCAATGGACTAAATTGCAATCTAGAAGAAAATGCAAATTTCTGGAATAGTTTATTATTTTAATCTATTATTAATTTGTGCTTAACATCATCACATGTGGAAATATTATTTAATAATACTAGGCAAAACTGAAAGATCCATTAAATGTAGTGAAAAGCAGCTGGTAACAATCAAAGCATAGGTAGAAAGGTCATTCAAAAAATGAGACCATTTTTCTCAGTATCTAACAAACTGGCATCTTGACTCAATGATAGAGTAGAGAGATTTTTTGCAAAAATGCTGATGTGAGTTGTGGTCAGCACTTGTCTGTACAATTTACATTGCGATTTGTGACACCTTCAGAGGCCCTCAAACTTGATTCGCCTCTTTATAAAAGGCTGCAGAGCTGCTAGCAAAGCATTCTTTTTCTAGGGACTTTTCCTCTGGAATGCTCTTCCTTGCCAAGGTCTAAAATAGCCATAAACTGTTGACATTCTGGGTATGCTACACAGTCCATCTGTGTGAGCTGACTGAGGCAGTAATGGGTGGGATATCTCGTGGGAAGGTGTGATGGAGGTGCACAGGTCTTATGACTCGCAATTAAATGGGGTGTTAGAGAGTGGGAGGACAGAAGACTGCTGCTTTTTTTGGAAGCTTTATTTATTGCAGTCTCTACATCATGTTTTCAAATACATGCCAAGGTTGCTCAAAGTCTTAGGTGTCCTCTGGAGTGCTTATTTTGGATTAAAATCTAAATGAATGATAATTCTATTCCTAGTGTTAATGATTCATTTTGTTTTCCAAATTTCTCAGAGACTTTCCATAAATTAAAATCCAAGCAACAGACCGTTGTTTTTCAGAATCCTTCCACAATTAAATTAGTATGACTTTTTAAAGACTAAGACACTATGAAGAGTAAGAATGCAAGAATCAACCCAAATGATTTTGACAGTTAGAGCATGATGGTTTACAGCAACTTTTTTTGTTAAAATGCCCATGTTAAGCAAAATGTATTACAGTGGTAACACTGGTTCGTTGTCAAGGGGAAAAAGTCCCCAAAAGTAATGATTCTGGTTAAAAATACAAATAAATAAACAGGGAATTATACAAATTCCAGGGGTTCGTTAGATTAAATATCTATAAGAATATTTTGATAACAATAGTGCCTTTATAACAAGGAAAATACAACAACAAAAAAAAAAGATTATCTGTTGTATTCCATTTCAAAAACATTGACATTTTTTCTGTATTGATCACTCAAACACTTGTCATTTTAATCACTGATCTATAAGTAGCCTATATATAGGTAGTTTATCCTAACATTTGTTTACAAGACTAGCCAAAGTCCTACATTTAAACTCAGTTTAGCAGAGCTTGGATAGTGAAAAACAGTTGCAGGTAACCAACATTTTAAAAATACTGGTTTCTTACTAAATCCTTATAAAAATAACCATTTATAGGAATTGATCCTTTATTCATAGCTATTTGAGAGATTTCATACAAAAAGTTTTCTTTCAACTGTAATGATGCCCTGAAATTCAGATTTTAGCACTGTCCCATACTAGGTATAAAAGACTACTCCTGTTTTATATGGTCTTTTCTAGACTAAATACATGTTTAGACATTGTTTTCACTGGTGGCACTAGGGATAGTAAAATAGAGAGAGCAATATTCCTAAAATCTTTCAATTTTTCTTAGTACTTAATCATAAAAAACATATCCAACAGCTGAGGTAATCATGGAAAATAATCTGCAGTAATTCTTTCAGAGTGTAGTATTTTCAGATTAAAATTCGGTACCAGAAAACACTAAGGTTGATCTAAGGAACTTTGTATAGTGAAAAACTGACGGAGTTCTCAAATCAGATCTACTACTAAATACTTTTAGTATAATGAGCTTTTGATTAAGTTTTTTCCCATTCCTCTAAAAAAAAAAAAGCAAACAGATACACATCTGTTTTTCACTATACAAAGTTCCTGAAGAAGTAAAAGATTTTCCTGTCACCAATACTCTGATTTGTTGTAAATACTCATAAAAGTAGAAGTCACTAGACATGACATGAAAGAAAGCATGTGACTTTATTACCTATTCTTTCTTTTCCATCTTTTCATAAATTTCTCAGTTCTGCAATTTTAATTTTTTTAAAGCAGGAATTAAGTAATATTTGAGTTTTTCAACTCTTAAAAGTCCTTAATTTCTGCTACTTATTGGATGCAATTGGTTGAAAAAATTTTTTTCAACTTTTTTTTTTAATGAATTAAACTAGAAATAACTAGAAAATACATTAAGTTTAAGGAAAAATTTGTTGATGGATCAAACTAAGAGAATTTTTTAGATAGATGTTCAATTTTTGTTTTATTTTCACTTGTCTTATTCAGTTATTTTTTGCCAAGAACAATTAGTAATTTCAGATAACATTGATACACCAATAGTATCTTGAATCAAGTCACATGTAGCAGTCACATAACAAAAAAACCCTTTGAAATATATTTTAAAGGAAATATAAAAATTTGAAGGTTTCACAGTAAAAAAATTATCTCAAGGAAAATTCAAAGATTTAAAGATTTCTTAATGAAAGAAACATTTTAAATTTTTGGTTTTAATTCCCTGGAAAATGTATGTATTCGTAGTCGTTGTTGTCTTTTCTCAGCATATTTAAGCATTCAGGCTTTCTAAATATTAAATTCATATTCTTTCAAGACTTACAGAAACCCCCAATAAAGCACATAGAGGTGGAACAAAGAAAAACAAAACTTAGCACATTTTGAAAGTTATCCAGTTATTCATATTGTTAAGTAAATTGATCATCAATCTTCAAAACATTTGCTTGGTAATGAATAAGCTTGCGATAATTACCCTCCCGTTCTCCACACTCCTGTCTCTTATTGATACTGTGTAATGTGGAACCAGGCAGCCCCACAAGGACTCTCATGCCCTTGTAGGAAGCTATAAAAGCATAACTTTTCATTGCAGGCAGACACCAGTAACAATAGCACTTCAATTATGTCTAAATACACCCAATCAAGATGAATGTCAAGTCTTCTCTGGGACTTTTTCCCCCTTTTATAACTTTTGTTTCTGCTCATCTTTCTTTACCACAAAATTGATCATTCTACTCAAAGAATCCTATGGACTGCCACTGGAAATTCCCAAAACATCTGAAAGCAAAAGAAGGCTTTCCTCTCTGACTCCCTGTCCCTGCTCTACGGGTTGCACTGAATTCTTGTTTCTACACATTAAAGATCTTAATTTTATATCAGGCAGCCAAGAACATTCCAGTGTGCTGAGGCAGACAAACCCTCTGTGCCTGAAGTATGTCAGATACAATCAGCCTCAGGAAGCACTGAAGTAAAACACCAAGACCTTTTGAAGCTTACTCAAAAAGAGAGGCATTTGAACAGACACATTAATCAGGCTGGCATTATTATCAGTGGTGTAAGTAGACGTGGCAACACAGGAATGTCACAATTTACCCCTCATTCTTGTCACCTGCAGAAACAAGGTACAGTTCTCACAGGGCACTGAGGGTTTGCATTCTAACTCATACAGTGACAAGATAACTATCTCTGATGTCTATCTATGGGTTAAGCAAGGCTACACTACAGAAAATTCCACACTTTCACTGTAGTATTTACAGTTCCATATGTCCGTTATTCATGCTACACAAGCAAGAGCTGCATGTACACAACAGTAGTATATTTCAGTTGAGGTAACACTGATATAACAAAAGGCTGTCTGGCATCAAGTTTGAGGTCATTCTTTTAAAATCACTATTTTGCAATGTTAGTTTTTTTTCTTTAGGCTCATGGATCACCTGAACAGCTATATATTTCTACAAATGTAATAAAACAACCCTGATCCTCCCAGCAAATTAAACATATCCACTGATAATAGTACAAATAGCTGAAACAATAGACCCTTTTACAAATCAACAGAATTTACAGAGCATGTTCTTCTGAGGAGAGCAAAACAGAAGTGACCTGCCTTTCACGTGACACTCTGTATTTTATATTTCATGGTTTTAATGTTCACCTTTGATATGATTTAAGAAAAAGAAATAAGAGCTATTAAAATTATTCCTTTGCATGTTAAGAGTGACTTCAAAACACAGTGAAAAACACTTTAATAAACTGTCTTTTTTGCTTTGTTTGTTCCTGTCTCAGAGTGAACCAGGGCCAAGACTGGCAGTCATAGATACACAGTAGCCACCAAGCGTCTTCCTTGCTGCAGAACACCCTGCAAAAAACAAGCTAATTATGCTCCTCTCTCTCTCTTCTGTGAATACTCGGCTTTAGTAGCACTCCCATTCCTTTTCATTTTCTTTCATAAAACATGATGCTGAAAAGTGGTGGAGAAAAAATGTGGAAAGGGTTTTGTATACAAAAAAGCATTACAAAAATCTGGATTTCTAAATACCCCTGTGTTTGTTCCTCGGTACTTACAAATTAAATAAAATGGCAAATTGAAATGTATAAGCTGTTTGTTTGTTTGTTTGTTTAAGTAACATAAAGCAAATTACATACTTTAAATTCAAATGCATGTAAGTATGCAGATTATGCACATATACATATTGCTGCACTTTTTTTTTTATTTTACAAATGCATTCTCTAAAGGCAGAAATTCCTTATTTTTAAGACAAGAAATAATTAATGGTTTCAGAACAATAGCATCTTTCTCACTGAAACCGTGAAGTTGCTTCTTGCTAGATGGTTTGAACCTTATCTCATGTACCATAAGAACCCAAATATTTAGGATGAAAAATATTTACAAACAGTATCTCTTTTTAAAAATAATAATTTTCTTGTTTAGATATCAGTCATTAGAAGCTCATTTCACTTCCTATTTCAGTTCCATTCAATTTATTTATTCTTAATGAACCATAGAGCTCAGCGGAAAATAACCTGTAAAAGATGAAAAATTCTGAATAGAAACTATCCACACACACAAAGTAGAAATTAAAGGAAATAGTTCCATAAGCAGGCCTTCTCTTTTGAAACCATAGACAACGTACACACTGCATACACATCCAGAATGCAGTAATATCTAATTTCAAGTCATGAGCTATTTAAAATTCTAAAGCTTCAAGTGGAAATTATGCAGAGAATTGCAAGGTGTGAAACAGGCTGTTAATCTATTATGTAAATGATGCAATATTTAGGGTAATGTAGAAAAGTATGTCTTGGTTAGATTTCATTGTTGTAAGTCTCCTAAAAATATGAAGAAAATCACATCTACTTTGCACTTCTTGGGCAGAAGGGCAAATTTTCTGTGCTGTAAGGTCAATATAGCTAAATACAAAAAGAAAATAATGGGTTGATGAGTTGAATCTCCATAGCACTCAGAAAATTTTAATGGAAAATTATCTTGCTAATTCTAAATGTGGCATTACAAGCCTGTCATCTGAAAATTTTGCCTGTAACTGATGGTGGTTTGTAAACCTTTGGTTAGGGATGCATCTGTACAGGAAAATTTTGTGTAGTTGAATGTCACTACTACTGAGGTTACTATAAGAATGTAAAACAACTGAGTGTACTAGAAAGCAAGGTAGTTTCTCTTGTGTAGAAAAACTTTGATATAATTCTCATTTTATTTATTCATATATAACAGATACTGAAGATAAAACTCATCTAACAGTTAGACTAACAGTTTCTTTAATTGCTAGTTTTAATAAAATTATTTAAATATCTAAAATTTTACTGGATTTACCATTCTTTGTTTCTAATTTCTACCTTCCTGATCCTGGATTTTTTCCTCCATATTACTATATGTATGATTTAAACAAAAAAAAACCAGGCAGAACCTTTCAATCATCATCAGATCACCTAAATGGGTAGACATACAAAAACTATCTATTAGCCTGTGTATATATATGATTGTACATATATATATCTATATATATATAACCTATAAATAACTTAGCATCAGTGGAGCAACCATCACATCATGAAGTATGTGACATCTAGACCAAAATGAAATACAAAAAGTCCATTTTTTTTTCAGCTTTTGTTGTGTTTTGCATTAAAAAATAAAAGGAGAAACATGAAACGGTGTTATCTATGAATATGCAAATTTAAGTAGCAGTGGTAAATTTCTAGGAAATGTTTTAGTGTTTTACTCTGGACAAACCTTTTGTTTTGTTATCAGAACTAGAGAAATTTAGCAGACGACTGAATGAAGGCAGAAGAGCTGTTGTCGCTTAGTAATTAAGTTTGAGAATATCTGATGCATCCTTCCTTCTCCCGGAAGACTGTGCTTTAGGAATCTGAAAAGACTATATGTAAGACTAATGGACCTGTCAATAGCAACATAAAGTTGGAGCTAAAATATTAATTTCTATGTAAGACAAGACTTGTCAACCATTTCTGATTCGCGTGAATCTACTCTATTACAGGAACAAGTAAATACACCATGTACTGTCAGCTTTGCAGAAATAGCTGGGGGCACTTATAGCTCTGTTGGAGTTCCCTGACTCGGACAGTCATCTGTGCTTGGGTCATGCTGGATCCATATACTTACATATTCCCTGTGTGAAAACTGGCTACAAATATTATTCCTGGTTCCTGTCTCACAGGTTTTTTTGTTGCTATAACTTTTGTCCCTGCTTTCCCTTCAGTGAAGGTAGAACTTGAAGCCGCATTGATTTAGGCCCTTAGGACCAGTGTTGGTTCCCAGGATATCTCAATAAAGTATTTCTCTCTAGTGGTTCAATATGGTGAGCATATTTCACTGCTTTTCCTAACAAAATAAATAATTTGAGACCTAAGATATAATACATGCCCACTTTCTGGGCTTACACCAGTCTCCACTAATGCATTCTTACTTCAGCTCTGGTCTATAGATAACTGGTATTTCGGGGAATAGTCTAAAAAAACAGGTGCAGTGAAAAATATATAAATACATACAGACACATATCTTCCTACACACTTGGAAGACATGAGTTGGTAGTTGCAAAAAAGTATAGTGGGAAAGCAGCTCCCAATATCCATTGGCGCCTCTCTGCAGGGAGTTAGCTCCATTTTAGTATTTGTTCATAGCAATACACATTCAAGAGACTTGCTCATACAGCCCCTGGATCTAGATGATTGTTTTCTGTAAATGGTATGAAATCCTAGCTCATACAAAAAGGCTTTTCAAGTATGTTACACACAAGGTTTGCATATACAATTCTTGAGTTTAATGGTCTTTCTGCAGGAACTTCAGCACTAACAGATTCTAGATCTCATGCTATGTCATGGGTGTAGGCCCTTACAGACTGTATACCAATATGCCCATTTGACCAAGAGACGTGATACGTATTCAGTGGTCAAAGAGGAGGATTGTATTTCACAGGTAGGCAGCAACAACAGAGTTCTAGAATCTTTATTGGGAGCTCCTGTGAAGAATGGAGCTTTCTGAGTATCAGGATGGTCCCAGAATCATTGTTAATGTCAATTTAATGAGAAGTTGCTGATCAGCTGTCTTTGATTCAGACTACCCGGATTCAGTACAGGTCTCCTATTCAATGAGTCCTATGAGGAAGCCATTTGAATTAGTTTAAGCTGTAAATTCCATAGTTGCAGTTCATGTAGTCTTGCTGTCAACCTTAATTTCACAACCCAATCACGTTAAGCATGGCTAACTTAATTTCACCCTAGTTTCAGCTTGATTTAAATGTGAATATAGGATGTAGGGTCTAACTTTGAAACATACTGTGTATCCAGAAAAATAGACACAATAATATATAGGTTGAATTTTTGGGGGTTCTTTTAATTGTAAGTGTAGTATAAAGAGGTTAATAGTTCTAGTTCTGTGGTTTCAACAAGAAGCAAATCAACTTTTAGGAAAAATTAGGGAAATAAGTATTGGTAAGAAGAAGGCAGAGGCACAGTATAAAGAAATATACAGTGATTCGTCAGATAATCTTCACATGCAAAAGGGGATGGCAGCAAACACATGCATTTAATTGTCTTTTATAATTCAGAAAATCTCTGAAATAGCACTTTGTTCGCTTTTAGATACAAAAATGCTGTGGTGGTCTTTAAACATTGCCAAATGCTATGAAGACCTATTCAAATCGGTCCCTTTCTTGACTTCAGACGCTTCATACATAAGCTGAAATGTCATAGTAAGACAGGTGTTCTCCAAAATGGATATTAATTTTCAAGTGATATATTACACGATATATTTCTTTGTAGCTGATCATCCCATGTAAATAAAGCATATGACTTTTATGAAGCAGGCACACAAATTTTAATGTGACAGTGATTTATCTTTCCTCGTGGTGCATGCAGGTTCATGTGTAAAACATGAAAAAACAGCTGGATGCCAAAGAAAGACAGCCCTCAAGGCTGAAAACGTAAAACATTTTACAAAATATAGGTTAGGAATGTACTGATACGTTTATATAGTAAACTCTTCTAAGGGAGTTTTCCTTATTGCATCTATAAAGTTCCATTCTTCTGAAATAGAAGGACTGAGTCTGATCACAGTTAAAATTGTTAAGGCTAGTGGGAGATGTAGATAAGGCAGAGCAACATGCTCATATAAGCAGTCAGTGTCAGAATTACAAAATAGATCCTTAGGCTTTCACATGCAAAAAGGACTTCACCATGCCATGCAAGAATAGCCCTGTTTATAAGTCAGTGTAGTGTTGTAAGAGGCTTTAAGTTCAAGAAGTATTTTACTTATGGAACAACATTTTTAGAAGTAAAATAGCCAAACAGAAAGTAACCACTTTGGGGGAGCTTAGCTGCCTTCTCTTATGTTCACAGCCACAATTCCTACCAGCTCCAAAGAAGCTGCAGCAAGAGCATTACACCCACTGGGAGAAGCTTACATCAAAATCTTCTACAATGCTGGAGGTGGTGTCTTGCTAAAAATAAAGGTAACTGTACAATGACACCCTTGAGGTTCTACTGGAACAGGGTTTGAAAGGAAGACAAATACATTAAAAAAAAAAAAAGTTTATATTCAAATCAATAATGACAATGATATTGTTTCACTTTTCTCCATTGAAAAAGATTAAGAATAGGCTGCACATAGGATTTTTTTAACAAGTAAAGAACTTGCACTCGGAAATGTTGAATATTACTTCATTTGTCTTCTGTATTACAGGAAAAATTAAGAATGAATAATTTCAAAGCTTTTGTTTTCCATTACAATATTTTACATCCTAAATGTCTGTGATATTCTACACCTTATTAGGAACCTTAATGAAGTAAAAATGTTTATGTTTTCCATTTTTATGTTTATCACAACTATACAGCATAGCTGATACAATAATTTTAATAAGTATCCACATTTTTCTTCTCAAAATTTCAACACAAATTAGTGAACTGAAAAGATTTTTTTCCAATATTTCCTTTTATCAAAATCCTCAGTGCAGCAAGCTAGTGTCATATTTAAATTTGGAGCAATTTTATTGCAATCTCAGTGGTATCTGCCTGTCAGCAAAAGGGTGGCGTAATGGATTGTAATCATTTTTGCACAGAGTAAGGACAGGTCTAGCAGAAAATATTTAATTCTAGGTGATAGCTCCTGCAGAGTCAGTAAAGGGCACATGCTAATAAGGAAGCTGCAGAAAGGCTGGTGATGACATGCTCCCTGAAAACAGCAAGCTCAGCAGATACAGTGAAGCTAATAGAACCATTACTGCCTCATGTCAAGCTAGGAAAAATACCAAAGGACAGAGTCATCACAGTGAAGGAAAAAACAAAGCTCTTGTATATCATGGTTGTAAAAGCCTTATAGGCAGAACAATGTTAGGATAACAGTGTTATCAAATGCATGAATAAAAGTATGGCAAAAAGCTTGCTCAGTAGAAAGAGCAATTTCCTCATTGTAATTCACTCTATATTCCACATGTTGTAGCTGTACCACTCATTGTATTAATTTTCACTTTGAAACTCATTTCCCACTAAGGCATCTGTTGTCTTCTGCTGATTGCAGCAAGTTTGCTTTAGCTTTTCCTTTTTTAACTCCTGTTTATGATACAGTCCACAAGTAAAACATAAAGCACTGCAAAAGAAGATGAATATAAGGCAGGAAAAGCATCCAGATGCTTTTACAGAGAATTAATTTTCCAGACTCTGATTAAAGGCTTCTGTTACCACTGGCAAAGTGTTGATCAGCTTCTCTCCTTCTAAAACTGGGAGTCTGTCCAGAACCACCAAGACTTTGAAATCTCCAGAAACGCTAAGATTACAAAATCTTCATAGCATGCCTGTGTTACAGCAAGAAGCACTCTAGCTAGTCACATTATACACAGATAAAAATCTGTTTCCATCTGACATAGTATTTGCAATTTAAAATTCTGCTTACCAAAATTTTGTCACTAATTCCAGATAGGAGTAAAATGCTAAATATAACCAATGAGGCATGTTTAAATATTAATCATACAACATCATTTGAAAACCTCCTGCAAAATAAAATTTTAGTAGACATTTTCCTAACATTTTTTTCAAAGCAAAGTATTGCTCTCAATTCTCAAAAAAACCATAAAGTGTGTCCTAATCTACCAGAGAGAATATTGCACTAGCAGACCTGTTTGTTTTAAGGGCAAAAAAAATGTTTGCTCCCTCTCCCTCATTCCAGTATGTGAATATGAGTTTGACTCTTAGCTGAGTCACTACTTAAGAAAAAAGCAAGCTAACAAGCGCCAGACACAAGAGTAACTATCTAACTTTGCATTCTTTGAAATTGCAATGCTGCTAATGGGATCTTTGTTTCACTACCAAAGGGCCTAATTAGTCAGGATTGTTAGTGAAATAAGTGTCTAATGAAAAGCCTACTAAATCTATGGAGTCTTTCTATTGGCTTCCACTGATGCTGACTTTCAGAACAGTGTTAATTTGATGAGTTAGATCCATAAACCCAGATCTTGGAAATCGAGAGTTAGAGTGGGTTTTTTAAGTATTAATTTTATGTCCTTAAACTTACCAAAAAGTTGACAGCTTTATTATTAGACAAAGAAAAGTTTCAAGTAAATTTTTGTATAATTTACCATTATACTGCTCTCTTAAGTTGTTACTTAATACAAGCTGAACATCAGAGGCCAGCTGAGAAACCTCAGAAACCTCATAAGTAGTCCTCTGGAACATGCAGTTTATGATCCCCATTCTTCCTTTTCTCTTTACACTATTAATCAAGTGTTTCTGTGGGATATCCCTGAATAACGTAACTTTTTGCACTTCCTGCCCTACTTCAGACTGTCAAAAACACAGAACCACTACAAGAAATAAGTTAATTAGAAATTATTCTCTGTCCATAATGTGTGCCATTCATCATAAAGATTAATTGTACTAGGAAACAATAATTACACCTGAATCTCATTTATAAGGAAGATGAGGGCAAGTGCATTTTCAAAGAGCTCAGTCACTTGTATTCATGGGTATTCTTTACCACTTAGACGTTTTTGAGCTAAGTAAGCCTCAAGTAATTAGTTTCAGCCTAGCTCAGATTACCAAATCATTGATATCAAAGGCTTGTGTAGTAAGAAACGACCTATAATTCACTTACTTTGTGATTTGAATTGCTATAAAGGTCTATTTTAGAACCTGAGAGGTACCCTGAAAACCATGGTCACATGGGAAATCTTTTTTTTGGCATGAAAAGACCCATTAAGTCAATGGGAGTACTCATGTGAACAGAGACTCATGTCAAAAACCACTGATGCTGAGAATGCACTCTCTTGTATTTTCTTTCACTTGTGCGGATAAGCAAGGAAGGGTGCATGAGGAGTACTATGAGGAATATTATGCTCTTATTCGGTATGCTAACCACATTTCACATTATTTCCCATTAAAAAAAACTGTGGCATGCTATACTCTCACTCACACTTTATCCTTAAATCTGTTAAGTAGTATTAGAGCAGTAGATGCTTTTCACTCCAGACATGATTGTAATACCACAGTAATTAAGAGATTCTGTAGAGGTATCATTTCATCCTTTGAAGTTTCCTATTGAAGATTTTCCATTGAAAAAAAGCTTTATTAAGATTTTGTTAATCAGTATTGTTGTTTCAATAATTCTCATATTTCTACAGGGACTGATCTACTCATGGGTTTTTGAGTAAGGTTCTGATCCAGCAAGGCTCAGAGAAAAGGAAGGTGCATTAAATAGTTTGTTTGGGTTTTTTCCCTTGTTTGTGTCAAATAAAGAGAAAATAGAGATGCCAGAGAACATTAGAAAAGTACTGCACTCCCCATCATTGCCACATCAAATATTCTCTTAACTTGACAGATTTCTGTTATAACTCTATCATATATACAGGCTAAACAATATTTCTGCCATCTGCCAAAAGGTGTAGCATTTAGACAGCATGCATGTTGTACTTCAGCTTGTGGCTCCAGGAAGAAAGTAGGAGAGGTGCCATCTGCTTTTCTTTGTAATTTTCTGCATGTAGATTACATAGCAAGACTGTGGAGGAGATCTTGCCTCCTCTGGAAAGTATTACCAGGCTATAAAAATGGCTCTGATGATTTATTGCCACTTCTAACATACCAGGGGTTGTATACAGGAAACAAGCCTCAAACTCTGCAAAATACCAAAGTCCTTCACTGAGATTTAACTGGCACTTCAGTATGCTACTGACTTCTATAAATATATGCTTTATCTAAAGACAAGGAAATTGTAAAATATCTCCGTGCACTGTTTTACTAATACAGTTGTTGAGGACAGGGGATTATTTAGGAAATAGGATGTAAAGCTATCTAGGTTGCTTAGAAGCAAGGAGAAAATTTTAAAAGAGATTTTCTTAAATATATTAATGCATGCATCTTCACAACAGAAATCCTGTTTTCCTTGTTTCCTTAATATATTTGGAAAAAATAAAGAAAAAAGGAAGTGGTTTTAATTAAAATGGGAGTTATCATATTCTCAATCTCTAGATGAATTGAATCAGGGTGAAGTAATTTATCATCATTTTAAGCTAGTCATAGAGAAACTATGTTCAGGGCTCCATTTTGGCTCAGCCTTTTGATCAGGCCAGAGGGGTGTGAAAAATGATGTATAATCAGAACTCAAAAAGATGTCTAGTGTACTACAGAGAGCAGAACTCTATTCCTGAAGATGCACTGGCTGCTTCTGAAGTGCACCTTCATGAGTGAGCTCTTCTGTCAGAGAGGTGCTGTGACACAGTTATGGGTGAAGATTCTCCTTCCTGATAAAAGACTCTGTTTTTTTTTATAAACAAAGCTTGACCCTTTTTATAATATCTGTGTACATAAAGCCATGCTTAGCTAGAGTGTGGATGCAAATATACTAGCATTAGAAACCAGATCTAGTTCAGGTTTCCTTACATCTGTAAGGAAAGGGACAATAGCTTTTGATGTGACTCACCAAAGCAATTATTGCAAGCTGATATGACAGCACGCATGTTAATGTTATACAACTCCACTGGGAAAAAAACCTCATGCTCCAATATAAAATAATTTAACTGACATAAAATCTCTATAAAAATCAGTAAATATCCACCCTCCATGAAGATTTGAAATGTAGATAAGGCCGTCACACTTTTACCTTCATTTTCCAGCATTGCAGCCATAGAGAAGGATCACAATAAAGCCTGTTGTTAAGACTTTACAGTTCTCATATTGCATTGTGTTATTATAACATTAAATCGTTACTACAATGAGACAGATGAGAAAGAACTGGAAATAGTCCCTCAAGACAGCTAAAATGTACAAACTTCTCTTCTCATTCCATGGGAAGAGAATCTCTCCTGCTTTCCTGCAAAATAATGTTTCAATCACAGTTGTTAAAGAGTCGCAAACAGCTGCTTGCTTCAGTATGTACATGAAAGAACAAAAACACTTCAGAGCAAGGGCCACAAGAAAAAATGTCATTATGGAAATATTCTCTCTCACCATTATGAAGCAGTTTGGAAAGTAAATAGGTCTTAACTGAATTAGTTGAAAATAGTTGCCATCCCTGTCTCATTATGCATAGTAAAAATAACAATAAACTCGTTAATCTATGAGAGTATTTATCTTTCCTGTTCTTGGAAATGCTGTCAGATAAAGGTACCAAATAATTTAGATAAACATATTTTGGTTATATTTTTGCTTTTCTGTTTTCTCTGTTTTCATGAAGTTTCATTCCAAGCTAGCTTATTCAAAATGCTCAAAACCACCTGATTGCCTCTTTTGATACAGGCATAATATTATCGAAAATTAAACTCTAGTATTTATGCAAATCTGGTCATGTTATAATAATGTTTTGTAGAGAAGTATGGAAAATGGAGAATGAGAGGGATAACTGAATGACCATCAAAGATAGAGGTGATGTACAAAAGAAAGTGCAAGTCTGCAATCTATGAAAGTGAAATGAAGATTTGGCATTTAAGGCGTAAGAGGGCATAAGAACTCAATCTTCATCTAATTGACCTTGGGAATTAATAAAAATACAAGACATATACAGGCATACTTAGTGTCACACTTCTGTGTAAATATGTCTTTATATGTCCTTGTCACTGTGTTGCCTATGAATACTTCATTTTTACTTGAACAGTGATGAATGAAAGAGGAGGTGACTAACACCACAGGATTGCTGACTAGCATGCTCTTTCAAACTGCACTCTGGAACACCACACCAGGGTGGAGAACTCCTGCATGTTGCTCTGCAGCACTAAGCAGTGTATATCAAGTGGACTTCTAGCTGCACAAACCACTGCAGATGATGGTATCTTAGAGGGAATATGCACATAAAGAATTATCCAGTGACCAAAATTACTCAGGAAAACTCTCTGACAGAGTGAAGGACAGTGACAAGCGAAGATGAAATGAAAATTTTCAGGGTTCATATAAAGAATTTTACAAAAAAAAAAAAGTATGCAGTATTTCACAAAACACCACCCTGCATTTGTTCATCATGTGACTTATCAGTGAAAATTTTCTCAAATTTTAACAATTTGCCTTTGAAAAGAAAGACTTTGTAACCCACATTGAACCTATTTATTCACAGAACATAACTTTTTCTTCAGTTACTTTGGGGACATGCAATTTGCAAATGAATCATTTCATTTATCCTTGCTAAAAAAGGCACAGAATTCTATTTTTGTCTATTTAAATTACATTTGAACAAGGGGAAACTCTTATATTACCATCACACATAAAAATTTATTCCTCACATACTCCATCCCCACATCATCATCAGGGCAACACAATTCCAAATCTCTACCACTTAATTGATATCCTGACAAATGAACTTGATCTATCACTCTGTGGAAATCAGTAACAATTATGGCAAAATGCTAATCTAGTGGGTATATATTGCTGAAGGAAACTGTTCTTACCCATGAAAGGTTCTTTAAAGACAAGATTTTAAGGTCAAAGATTGATCTGCCATGCTGAAATGTAGGATTTGGCTATACAGAGTTTGAAATAACGTTTATGGTGAAAGCCAATGATTTTTGAAGATGGGTGTATTAACTGGTGTGTAATTAATATATGGTTTACTTTTAAAAATTCCATTTTAGAATGCCAGTTATAAAAATTCTTAAAACTACAGTTACATACTCTCCCTGATGTTACACTTGACTCCTTTATGGAATTAGGGAAAAGGCAAGGCAAGAGCACAGGAAATAAAACTATTTCTCTTTTAGAAAATTTAGTTGTGAGGGTGAAATTTTTAGCTATTTAAAAAAATCATAAATACAAAGAAACAAATATTAAAATATGAAAGACCAAAAATGAGTGAAATTGCTATAATGAACTATTCCTTTGTATTTCTGATTAGTTTTACAGGGCAATTCAGTCAGACTTCCAATCTCCAATAAAAAAATAATAAAAGGCATTTTTACTGTTAAGAGTTGAATTATCTTTCCAATTAAAACTAATTTTCAGTGGATACTGATGAATTGCTATACTAAAAGGTTCATTACAAGTCTTCCAGTCAAAATGTGTATACATCTATACTTTTTTTTGAACACATATTAGATGGAGTACTATATTGTAAACCAGAGGCTGATGTATTTACCATTGGCATAAAAATCTGTGTTATTCTCCCTATCATAACCTATCTGTTTGCTGGGGTGGGGAAATGAATAATTTTCAATAGAATTCTCTAAGCTATTGAATTAACTTGATTCAGTTCTGGACCTTAAGCACAGTCAGAATTTATTCATACTTGTTCACACACAACTTTGATTTATAAATCATAAACCAAACCATACCCTCTAACACTTGTTTGTAATGACCCAAAAGTGATCTAGACTCTATAAACTGAATGAAGGTCTACACATAGAGCCCAATAATAACACCTGTTTTAGTTGAATAACTTCTTCAGAAAAGACCTCTACACACATTTATGGAGCATAAAGAATGCCTGTTTTAAGGTTAACACAAGACATACTGGGGAAAAAAAACCCCAACTATTAGAAAACTAGCAGAATTTCTCTTAAAAAGTTCATTTAATATTTTGAATCTTTTGATTTTTATAATCCATGTCAAGTTTTAGTGATAACTTTATTAGAAAAATTATTAGGTCATGGTCCTTATTTCTCAGTGTCAAATGTCTTCATTGCCCACAAGACACTTGGTTTTACTGTGCCTACAGTAATAGCTGCTGGTCTATGACTGAATACTTCTGAATCAAGAAAAATGGTTAAAGTGAGCTCACTGAATTTTACACTGAATTAAAGAATTACCCAGGATAAGGAAGTAACAGGGATTTAAACATAGGTTTGAAAATATGTTCTAAACTTGTATGTAAAAATGTAGACTGACAAATTGTCCTGTGATAATTCCTATAATTCATGTGTCTGTAGAACATAAATTCTATAGAATATAATGTTCTTTTGGAATAGTATCCTTTATAAAATTCTCTTCAGCTGTCTACAGGTGTTCCTCATTCATTTGTAAATGAAAGATATTTATTGTTTTGACTATTTTGACTATGTCTGCTACCATGCAGACAGAGTACAACAGTGCATATATGGCTTATTAACATGGAAAAAGGCTAACAATTCTATTATTTAAATATTATAGTTTATTATTTAATAAATAAATTTTATTTTAATCTTACATTAAATCTCTTGTTTTCTTATTTAAATCCATATAGCTTTGTAGAAATTCTATTTGCATGAGTTAATGAAGTATCAGGTATTTAGGATTAATGTTTTCTTGTCTGTTTTGTTAGTATTATCCTGACAGCTAGAAATCTGTATATTAACTAGTGAATGTCATCTCACCCACTTAAGAAGATGAAAATTAAACCTATGTAGCTATTTATTTAAAATGCCTTCCACACCCCCAAAACACCCCCTATATTCAAGAGGATTTTGCCGAAATACTATTAAAAGATGTCAAAAGAGCTTGTTGGAACTGCTCCTTGAATGTCAAATAAATATGACATGACATGAAAAATTCAAAAACATAGAATACAAGGTAAGGAAAGAAACGCAAAAAAAGAATTTAAAGTATAATGAGAAGGAAGATGCAAAGTAACTAAGAAACAGCTGCTGAATATGTTTATAATTTTTATTTATTCCTAGTGATTCATAGGTCTAGTTATTATATGGGTAGGTAGTTCTCTAAATATATTATGAAGCTACTTTCATTCATTTTGACTGTATGTAAAAATTTTTGTTTCATTTTTCATACTTTAAAAGAATTTTTTCTTAGTTCTCTGGAAAGAAAACAAGAACAAAATCCCTAAGAAAATAGGAATCCATGACTAAAAAGTTTTTAAGTCTACTGAAAATTTGTATCATATATTTTACAGAAATTCTTCATAAACAGAACACATTCAAATAATTTTTAGTATACACACGTATTTTGAAAAAAATTTTGTATATTGAAAGTATGCCTCACCTTCACATTGAAAAAAAAGAAGAAAAAAACCCAAAAATTAACCAAAACCATTTTTACTATGATTAGCATAATTAATTGCAAGGTGCCTGTTTTCAAATAAAAGCCCAATAAAATAAAAGCGAAAATCTTAGCTGAGCAAAAGATGCTGTAGAAAAATTTAAATGGAGTATTATTATTATTATTATTATCAGAAAAGAAGGGACAGACTAGATGAGAATTCAACTGTATTTCAAACATAAACCATGCAGTGAAGGACAAAATAAATTAAAAGGCCTTTAATGAGCAGGGCACAGGAACTGATACTGTAAGATTTTTTTTCTTCAATTTACAGAGGAAGAGAAAACTGCAAGAAGATTAATATATACTCAACAAAACATGTTCTCAGTATAGGTAAAATAAAGAATTGATTTCATCTTTGTTGAACCCTTTGCAACATTTCAGTGACTTGTGGTTTCTTTGAGAGCAAGATGTGCCATTAAGCATCACAGTTTATATGCTTATATAATATCTGCGTGTCTATTATTATAGGACTATACATCTCTAACTGATACTGAAATCTACATGATTGGTCTGCCAGGTCAGTCTGCAGGTTATATTCTTGAGAAGATCTGGAGGATTTTCCCCTGTCATTTGATGAAAAAAAATCAATTGCATTTTAGAAAAGCAGTATTTTAAATGAGTTTACATCTCAATGTCATCCCCATGGAAAAAAAAATTCCTCACCCAACATTTACTTAATGCTTAAAAAGAAAAATTATTTATATTTCAGGATATACTTATCAACATAAAGCAGATTTTTTCCTTTCATGACACTGCAATTAATTTTCATTATTTTGCTTGCTTTTGTGAACCTTGCGTTATTAATTTATTACTTATTAACACATTTTTAGTTTCCTAATCAAAAGTATGAATAAATTTATAACAGTCAGGATAATTTTGTGTGGGAAGGTTTACCAAATTTGGGAAGTCAGGTAAGTCATCTCCTTGCTAATCTATGAAGAGTCTATAAAAGCAAACAACAGGGACCCACCTTTGCACATACACTAAATTCTCAGAAAGTGAACAGCTACATGGAAGCCAACTGAGCTATACAGATTTAAACATATAATGAAATATGCAATAAAGTAAGGGTCTGATAAAGTAGAAAATGGGTTTAAATAACAATTTCCTTAAGGAAGTAAGTGGGTCTCATACTGTTGAAGTCAAGTCAATAGAAAACACATAAATCCAATACACCAAGCAGGAACTTTCTGCTGACGTGGCTATATTTTATTGCTGTCATTAAAAGGCTAAAAAAAAAAAAACAAAAAACAAACCCTATTTTCCTTTTTCTTTTTTTTAAATCTAATTTATTAGTTTTTTTGTCTTGGATTATCTCAACCCCAAATTAAGTACCATAGCTACTTCTTTCAGCTTTTAAATTTTTCTTGCTATTACTCACTAGTGAGAAGGGCAGTGATTGTCTCAGATCTGTAAGCAAAGTATAGTGGAAATAATAACACAGTAAAAGAAGCATAAATGACAATTTTGTTTTTCTGGACACAACTGACCTTCCAGGCCTGCTCCTCTCTATGTGGATCTTAATGTCTGCTTAAAGTCAGTGAAGATCACATTGTCTAACAACAGCTGCCCATGTGCTCTCTCTTTACGGACTCTTAAGGAAAAGATTCCACATTTCATCTTGGTGCCAGCAGAAGTATTGACAGTCAAATGCATATACATCATTGGCAGTACAACAGTTAAAAGACTTAAACATATACGAAAACCCTAGAATAAACACAGTATCAAAAGCTTATAATACTTCAGAGCATTGTAGAAATATTCACATAGAAAAATATTTTTAAAGAACATTAATTATGAATTTGATAATATTACATAGGAATATTTTTATTGAAACATTCTGTAATAATTAAGAGCATCATCATAGTACTTTGTCATATGAAAAAAAATACCAGTATACACAGTCTCTTTCTATCCTGAAAATCCCATAACATGCTGAAAAACAGTGTCTTTGATATTGATGATGTATAAAGGATGCAAAATACACCAGACAGTAAGACCTGTATTCTGAACAAGTGCTCAGAGAGTAACAGGCTTTGGAATGCAACTGGGGGGGAAGAATAAACAACCGAAAATAAGAACTAATTACAAACTATATTAACTTTTATAAAAGCACTATGGTTTCTGTAACTTATGAAAAAGCAACATAAGCCAACTGCATTTACATAACCTGACACAGAAAGGATTACTTCAGTTCTAAGCGAGCCAAATATCCAAAGTACTGCAGAGTGTCATTATTCAGCAGCAGAACAAATCTTGATTTAGGGCAAGAACTGTCAGCCTTCCTAAGAGGGAAATATGCCACCAGCTGAAAGATGCACAAAAGGTGATCTCTCCAGTTCACAGTATGTTCCTTCATAGTGCAGATTGCATGAAGAATTTCAAATGTCTCATGACAGCGATACCCTGATCTTCATTCTATGTAAAATGAGACATGTAGTGCATCATTTGAACAGAAGTATGTATGGGCAAGGAGAAGGATGCCACTCTGAAAAAGTCTCCGCAATACAGTGAAGCAACACACTAATTTTAGAGAAAACAGGTCCTACAGGAAACCTGACAAGTTTGCTGCAAATGCCTGTCAAGGAAGTATTGAAAAGGTATTTGTGATTCTCTCACAGTGGCCATATACGTGTGACAAAAATTTTACTAGCTAAGTACAACTGAAAAAGCAAATTTGATCCATCTTAAATGCTTTTACTCCTGTTTTTCTGTCCACAGAATCACCCTGTAGGTAAAGTCACGCTGTAGGCAAAGTTACCACTTCATTCTAAATCTCTCATCAACTTCATGACCCTCCTTTGGACTTGATCCAACAGGTCAATGTCCTTCCTGTGCTGGGGACCTCAGAGCTGGACTCAGTACTCCAGGTGGGGTTTCACCAGAACAAAGTAGAGGGGCAGAATCATTAATTTTGTTAGTTTGCATCAGCAGCCTTGGCTGAAGAGTTTCAGTGATTTATTCAGTGTCCTCAAGTGCTCTCAAACTCTATGCCACCATCCCTTCTCCTGTTACAATATAGACTTATGAAGCATAAGTTTGAAAAGACATGAGCAAGGGTAAAAGCACACGTAGCACTGCTGTCACAGTGGACACACTCACGCCAAAAGATGATACATACTGTGTCACGCAAACTCCTATATCCATGCAGAATAGAAGCATAGATAGCATTGTAAGTATTTACTATACCCATAAATAAGTCCAGCCATACTAGAATACACAGACAGAGCCAAAACAAAGGTAGCCCAGTTTGTACCACATGTATTTGCTGCACCATTAAAATATATGTATTAAAATAGCAAAACAGACAGGACTATGTGCAATGTAATATACCCCCATAACAGCATTACAGAAAGCAAATGTGTGTAAAGAAAAATAAAAAAGAATGCAGTTTTAAGTTTAGAAAGGCAATTAAGGCTGGATCAGAAGGAAAAATGCAAGTAGGCTGCTTCATAGAACTCTGCAAAAGAACATATTTTCACACCAGCAGGCATGACTCTGTAGGAAGGATGGGGCAGGTGTTGGAGGAACTGGCTGAGAAGCAAAGCAAATGAAGATAGATGAATGTTTGAAAAGCTTTTAAAATATTTGGAATTTGAATGGGAGTCAGTGGAAAAGCATGAACATCCAGCTGCCATTGCCATAATGGTAATTAATGAATTTTAGTGGTTATAACGGGTGTTTGTGAAATACAGAAAGCTTTTGTCAAAGTTTGGACTCAGAAATCAATTTCTTAAGATAGTATGGACCAGGAAAGAGGTAAAGCAGTCTGTCCTAAGGTTATATATGAGAAATAGAACAACAACTCTGGTGAAAATTTGGCTATAATGCAGAATATATGAGGAATAATTCAGTTCAGGGTCATATGACATATTCTGATATCATACCAGCACAAACTTTGAGCCAGAAGGGATTTGGGGCTGCTAGACCCTCTTTGCCAAATAGTAAAAATTTCTAAAAGATTTCTAAAAAATACTGTGGGGATGGAAGACTTTAAGCCTAATGTGAACAAACATATAGATGTCCAGTTCACAAACATATAGAATCAACTTTATATTATTAAGATATCTGTCCTAATTTTGAAAAAAGGAAATTAATTTAAACCGTTGTATAAATCATGATGAAGAGGAAAAAGATTAACTGTATCTTTCATGTTTAATTGCCTGGTGAACTTATCCAGGTGTGGCATGAATAGTTTCTTATTCTAATGTGTTGATTTCAAGGGGCTAGAACTAGTCTATATCGTAATGATTGCATTCTTATTCGTTAGTGCTTTGAACAAGCATAGCAACTGATGAATACCACATGAAAGGCTTCCTTCCAGCAGTACAAAGTTCATTTAGAGCCTATTCATGGAAGTTTCAAATTTAGAAGATAAAAAAGTCACTTTGAATGCTAATTTTAGTTATTTAAGTTGCAAAATAAAAATTTAATATTATGGTTCCATTGTAGTGGTGTCCAAGTAATAGGATATTTTTATGAGTTCTACAAATAATACAGTGGATCCAGCAAATCCAGACAGACATCTTCAGAAAACCTTGCAAAGACTTCTTTCTTGCTATTATAGTGAGTGGTCCTTCAGTTCTAGTAGGGATTTCAGTAAAGCTATTGATTTTATTGTGGCAAATGATAAAATATATTGCAGTGTTGAAGGATATCAATATAAAATTTCAAATTGGGTAGAAAGACTGATAGGGAACTCGATAATAAAGAAAGATGTATTTATCTATAAAGCTGATTGTAATAGTTCAAACCCATCTCACACTTCCATGTGGGTAAAATAAAACTGTGGTTAGTATACTGTAAAAAAACTGAAATTCTACTGTGTTGCTTACAGCATTCTTGGTTTACAGCGATATGGAACTACTTCTTTTCCAGTGCAGCATCAGAGACACAATACCGTAGACTTCTCTAAGCACAAAGGAGATGCATTGTGGCAGATGACGTCACAAGGACTCTTCATCCTCAGCCTCATTTTGGTTTTGGTCAAATGAGCAGTCCTTTACACATCAGTTACGTGGACATATGCGTAATTCTTGTGTGAGGAGAAGAGTTGGGTATCCCGAGAATATGAGGAAGATGTACAAAATACTTCTCCCAGACTAGTCTACTCCGCTTCAATCCATTCATGTTTTACTATTCTGCCCTACTGTTTTAATTAATACTAGGAAGTCAATTACCAGACAAAAAGGGTTTGGAAGTCCAAACAAGCTTAATGCATAAACTGATTTCAAATTTTGTCAGTGGAAATAGCTGAGGATATAAGGCCAAAATTTCTTCAAGAATTTTCACTTAAATTAGATTAGTAAATCCAAGGAAACTTAACAGGAATGAACTGACAGCATTTTTAGGTTTTAAGTGCTAGTAAAGGGAAAGCTGAAACTTTCACTTAGAGGCTCTCAACTTTACTTCTGATAAACCCACTGGAATCTTAGGTGCCTGTTGCATGTGACTCTCTTAGCTTTGCACTTGACTGTGAAAGGTGAAAGTCTCTTCATTACCCTAACAATACAATTGACAGCTAAAATCAGAATTTTTCCAGGTTTACGTCATTGAGACTTTATGCAAACATACACCTCCTATCACACAGATCTGTTTTTCTGCTGAGTAATGAGGATATCAGATGATTGGGTAGACTGTGATGCAGTGAAGTTTTCCTCCAGGGATGGAAAACAGCAGAAATTGTGCACATAAATTCTTCTTCTAGTGGTTCAAAATTCAATTATATAAGCTGCAAATAGTCCCTACAGCCTGTCAGAGATTCAGAAATCTGTCTCTTCCACAGCCTTACTCTTTCACACTTGATCATTAGGCAATTTCCCACTCTCTGCACACCCAAAAGGGTTATTCTTCTCTATGCTCTTAAAATACTGCATGAGATTAACACAGCCACAAGACACATATATGCTATTCACTCTGTGGTAGTAATGTTTTCTAGCTCTGATCTGAGGAAAGTGCAAGGACAAGAGATATAAACATTCTGGTCCCAAAGATTTATTGACGTTGGAGTTCTCAGTGAAACACAATTCCTCTCCTCATGCCTTTCTCACTCACTTCTGTATTCATTTACATTTTCTCATATATTAGTCCTAGGGCTTGGGCTAAGACTGACAGAGCTCAGCTTCAGATGGAAATTTCACTTTTTAAAAGGCTATTCTAGTATAACCGAGCAAAAGACAGACTCAAAACTCATATCATGCTTAGGTGACAAATAAATGCCAAACCTAAGAAATGTCAAGAGCACAGTTAGTGAGCTGATGCCACATTACTCTACACAAAGGGATTTGGTAGATGAGCAAGGAAATTCCAGGTACATATCCAAATATGAACATACTGACTAAGTTCTTTTCCTATACATTTCAGAAGGCAAACTGTGCTGACTAGTCCATAACAGCTGTGCATACTTCTCTCTCCAAAAATGGGTTAACTCTGCAAAGATCAGCATTAACTCCCACACAAATTTCTGCTGGAAATCTATCAGGTTGCTAGGGTAGCATGCTGTGCATAAAGGCTGCTCCCTGGCTGTGTACCCTCCCTGCAGGCACACGAAGCCCTAATTATGAGGTATATATACAGAAGAGTTTCTGTGGGATAAGGAGAAGCATCAACAAATACACTACTTCCTTTGCTCCATGAGTTGCAGACCCTTTGAAGTCTTTTTCTGTTCCTTTGTTTGTGCTTGGATCACCATATGGGAGGCTGTTTAAAACTTCACTTTTATTATTCTGACCAAAAATAACATCTAATTTTTTACTGTTACTCATTAATTTAATTTTAAAATTCAAAGTAAACAAATCCTGAACAGCAAGCAATAAACTAAAAACTGAAAGGGGATGTTATGTGCTGTGACAGCAGGATTGCCCTTGTCCCATTTCATTACCAGTTAATGTGACTTTTTTCTTTTGCAAGGTCATTTAAATACTATATAAGGAAAATACTCTCTTTTTTTGGTCACATTATGCACCTTTATTAACTTATTTATTGGTGCATTTATTTCTTTATTTTGCCTCATCATAGGGAGTGAAGGATAGTTTCTTTCTTCACTTCAGGTTCTATTTCACTTTGTTCCCCTATCTATTTTAAGACTTCTTTACCTCCTACAAAAAAACCCTTTTCATTTCTATAAGTCCAGCATCAAGTCATAAAGGATGACTTATACATCCTTACAGGCTAACCAATATGGCTGCAGTTAAATACAAAGAAAGGGTTACTACTCCTGGCTGCCAGGAGCTTATATGCTATTTCCATAGCTTTCCCTCATGCTCCATAGTGAAAGTGATGGGACTGAAATTTTTCTGTATCACTACCCTAGCACATAAATCTAATTGCCGAATACTTAGAGAGTCTATATATGCCAACATGGACAATATTTTGAATTTCTTATACAGCCAACTAATCCATGCACTTCTAGAATATAAAAGTTGAGAGACAGAATAGAACAGTCTTGGCACTGAGAAAAAAGCATAGGTGAATTTCTTAAAAAGAAGAGAGGCACAAAGGAATTTCCCTTTGATTTACAGTATAAATCCTTTCCAAACCCACACAGGTTAAAAATTCTAGTTGTCGCATTTGTTTTGTATCTTAGCATCTTTGTTTTCTTTATGCTTAAGATGCCCTCAACATATATCCCCGTGAGTATAGCTAAATTGGAAGAGGAAGGTTAGAAAGATTTATAAGGTTGCCAGAGCTGTCATATGGGCAACAAACAGGGAATGTTTCATCATAAAGACTGTGAAAGTATTCTGCTTACCATTTCTTTGAAAGTTCATTTTTTCCTTTTTGTATTCCTAAAGTACAAATATCAGTGCTTTTGAAACTAAAAGGTAAATTATTCATAACAATTAGAACAGCTGCTTTATCTTTGTCTTGTAGGTAGAAATCACAGACAAAAATAACAAACACTAGCAGAATTAAGTATGAAATATTTGCAGAATATGCATCAATGAGATTTTCATTTTCTTACACCTAGTTCATGTAAATCAAGTCCTCCTTAGTCCTTTTCTGCTGTTCTCTTATACCTAAGTGTATACTAAAGGGGCTTCACCCCCTTATACTTCATACATCACATTGTGTATAATATGTCTAGATTTATAGGCTGGAATTCATCCCCCAAAAGACATGAAAGACAGTAAGCAAACCTTTAAGTTACATTCTGCTACTATATTTACTTGACTGACAAACACAGAAACTATAATATTAATAACAGCAGGTTTTAATTGCATACATTGATTGATCACTGCATGGCTCTCTTATTTTAACTATATACACACCCCATGACAGTTATGATTTTGTAAGAATTTGGTTGGGTTTTGCAGTTCTTTCCTGAAGAGCTTCAGCAGGCAATCTTCACCAGAAACAAAAAGAAGGGGGTAAAAAAGCCACTAAAAACCTAAAGCAGCAGCTCTGGGGTGCAACCATACAACTCTAAATACCTTGTAGTTCTCTGAACATTTAGAAATGTCCAAGCCCTTCTTGGGAAACAAAAACAAACAGTTATTATGTCATTTACGAAATAGACTCAACTGGTCTATTGATACAGGAATTCCTCAAAGAGGAAAACTTCTCATGTTAAGAGGATGAAGCCCCTATTTGGATTAAGGACAAGAAGTATTTCAGGATTAAAAATATCAACACATTAGAGATTGCCTGCCTTGGCAGGGAATAGTGTTTCTAGCCTCAGACAAATGAGGACATTAAGTAATTGGAAAGAGACCATTAGGGAAGTCGTAAATCTATAGAATCTTTTATCTTCCCAAGCATCTCCCTAAATAAAGAAATTGCTTAAAGTTTCTGTTTCTATGTCAGGATAAATGTATTATACCAAAATGTAGCAATCTCTTACTCATTCTACTCAAGTATTGGTCTTCTTCCCAGCACCTTGATTGAGAGTACAACAAAATTGTCATCCCGCAGTGTGCAGCATCAACACTGAAGAGCAGTCAGTGAATTCTAGCTTTGTGCTCAGTTCAGGACATTTATTGTCTTAGATTTTTAATTCAACATATATTAAAAATTATGTTATAGAAAAATGAATAAAATCTTTTGTGCTTAGTTTTTAAATCTTCATTGTATTGTGACTGGTTTTGTGCCAGAGAAGAGAGTCTTTCCAGCTTCCCTTCTCAAACATGCAGGTAAATGGAATATTTATGTGAAGGATCTAATTATTTATTTCAAATCAGGTAAGTTTCTTCCAGCATCCTCCATTTAAATGGTATTACTGGCTGAATGGCAGAACTCAGACAGTCATGATCAGTGGAGTAGAATCCAGTTGGAGACCCATAATCAATGGTGTTGCCCAGGGATCAGTACTGTGTCCAGCCTTATTCAACTTGTTTATCAGCAGCCTGGACTAGAGTGCAGCCTAAGCAAGTTTGCTGATGATAAAAAATGGGGGGGAGTACCTGATACACCTGAAGGCTGTGCTGCTGTTCAGCAGGACCTTGAAAGGCTGGAGAGTTGAGTGGAGAGAAAGTTAATGAAGTTCAACAAAAGCAAGCATAAGGTGCTGAGCCAGGGGATGAATAACCCTGAGTACCAGCAGAGGTTAGGGGATGACCCACTAAAGAGCAGCTCTGCAGAGAACAACCCAAGAGTCTTGGTGGATGACAAGTTGAATGAGCTGGCAATGCCATTGCAGCCAGGAGAGCCAATAATATCCTGGGGTGCATTAGGAAAAGTGTGGCCAGCAGGCCTAGGGAGATGATCCTCCCCCTCTACTCTGCCCTACAGGCTACATCTGGAGTATTGTGTTCAGTTCTGGTCTCCACAGTCCAAGAAAGACAAATTGCTACTGGTGAGGGTCCAGCAGAGGCCAGAAAGTTGATGAGGGGTCTGGAGCATCTCTCCAGTGAGAAGAGACTGCAGGAACTGTGCCTGTTTAGTCTAGAGAAGACTGAGAGGGGACCTCATCAAAACACAAAAATATTTTTAAATTGAATATCAAAAGGATGGTGCCAGAATTTTCAGTGGTGCCAGTGACAGGACAAGGAGCAATGGCCATAAACTAAAACACAAGAAATTCCATCTCAACATGAGGAAGAACTCCTTTACACTGAGGGTGGCAGAGTACTGGAACAGGCTGCACATGGAGGTCATGGAGTCTCCCTCTCTGGAGACATTCAAAACCCACCTGGACACATTCCTGTGTCACATGCTCTAAGTAACCCTGTGATCCCCAGAGGTCCCTCACAACCCTAACTATTCTGTGATTCTGTAACTGGAACCTATTTACACATGACAAAAATTATTCCTTTTACAGAACTCTGTAGCTCTGTTCATTATTTGTATTTTTCCACCTATCTTCCTTTGGCATTACAGTGAGCAGCCCTGTTTCAAGACATCAGCTGTCTCATCCTTCTCCATTGTATTCCTTCCTTGCAGGGTTCTCTACATATATAAAAGCAAAAATTGAAAAATACCAAGCTGTCTCCAATAGGTGATCTTCGCGAATGAAGAAGAAACTCTAGAGGGACAAACACAGGCAGAAGCTAACTGCTGCTTTTTATATTTTCTTCCACATAAAATCAAACAGAAGCTAGTTTGCCCTGGGCATTTTGCTTTATACATTGTGTAGAATACATATTCTTGTCCATTTATATTCATCAGACCTAAATCTGGGAACTGCTATCATGCTGACAAAGAACCAGAGACAGAATATAATTCCTGTGTTGCTCCTGTGTATGATAATATGATCTCCATGACTGGAAATTTTCTTCGTACCCTTGCACAGTGTGAAGATGGTATCAATCTGCCTGAGTAAGATTAGCAACATCCATTCAGTTTCTAACTCTGACATGAGGGGGAATGAACTAAAAGGCTAGAAAATACCAGTGTTCTCAATGAACAGATATATTTTTTGAAATATTTCCTGGTTTATAATAGGCGTTAATCAAATATTTTTGTTTGCTCCTCAAGTTTAGAAATAAATTCATTAAAAAACTTAATCCATTACTCTTCACAAAGTCAACCAAAAACTGAAGCAGAGCACATAATTAGAATTAATTGTATTGCCTGCTTGCAGAAGGAGTTCTGAGATATCCACTGGGGCTCCCAAAGAGGCTTTTTTCACCATTTGGGGGACCTTATGTAAGCTATATTGCCAAAATATCCTTCATTTGATATTACATAAATTTTTCAAGTTGAAGCAAAATGAACAGTGCATGCTTTATATTTTCTGCCCCTTCTATTCAGCAAGCAGGAACATCCTAAAAATTTTAAACATGGTCCACTGCTAGACTTCAGAGAGGGGTTTTGGACCCAACTATACCATTAGAAAACTATTAGAAAAGTTGTACTAGAAAATTCTACAAATATGACACAGCTCTGAATACCAAGTTTTGTACCTTCATCCAACATGAAGACTGCAGTTTGTCAATCACTAACACAGTCATGGGAAACTAGAATAGTAGCAGAGAAGATGTTTTCAGGAGCATATTTCACATTAATAAAATTCACTAGATACAGGTGATTAAAAAAACCTAATAGCTTTTTGCACTAACTCTTCTTAAATGTGACAGAAAGTTCACTTTTCCATCTCTGCCTCGGATTTTACACTAGTCTTTGTGTTCCTTGGGTTTTTCAGCACTCTCCTAATCAGCATTTTGACTGCAGCTTTTGTTTTGCTCTAAAGGGCTTTACATGTGTATTTTCTGCAGTGAAATGAATAGAACTCCAAAGTGAATGACTGAATATTAAATAAATCAAAAGCATAGTTTCAAAACACTTAAAGTGGAAAAGTACTGCATTTACAAAACTGTCAGATTTGTTATTCCATCTATTTACTTTCCTAATACTGATCCCAGACTCTGCAAAGGCAAGGCTACTACTAGCCCAACAAAGAAAGCTGGAACATTGCAAATTGCTTTGTTTTTCCTGCAAGACATTAGTCAGAGATAGGCTAAGCTACTAGGACCACACCTGTCTTTTCCACAAAGGCAGGTAGTCAGAGATGACAGACCTGCACACCAGGGTACTTAAACACAGTGAGATTCAATTTTCACCAAAAGCATTCCCAGGGAAGAATAATTCCCCATGGAGAAACAGGAAAAAAAGGAGAAAACACTATTCCAAGAACTTGCCACTGTATGTAAAAAACCCACAAGATAAATCTAAAGAACTGAATGTTTAAGTGAGAATAAACTTTTTACCAAGTGAATTACTATATTTCATGGTAATAATTAAAATGATAACATAACATGCAATAAAATAATGATAAATAAGGTGATAGAAAAAAAACACTTAAAGGGTTTAATTGTTTATACAGTCCAAAAAGTCCAACCAAGCAGGGATAAAGATAAAAGCTGGCTCAAAAATATGTGATGAAGAATGCATTAGGCACAGGAATAAAAGGGATAACTCATAAGAAAACAAAGAAAGAGGTTTAAAAAAAAAGGTATCAAAATTTTGAATAAAAATTCTGATTCCAGTAAGGATTTTTGAATAAAAATTCTGATTCCCATAAGGATTTTTGAAGATCATTTAATTCTTATGATTTATTATTTCTTCAGTAAAACTACTGCACTGAGACACTGGTTTTTTTTAATAATTGAAAATGACAAATGCCACTGCAATCAGTAACAATGACTTTCTCTTTCATCAGCTAGTGGTCTGGTGCTGATCATGGTGTGGATCAGATGATGAAATCAAGGAAAGTGAATTGGTAAACCAGCTGGAGAAAGCTTTTCTAATATGATTTAAGACAACAAAAACACAGAGGAGCTTTCTTGTTTTTCTTTAGTTCACTTCTGTCTGTAACAGTGTGATTTCATTTATGCTTGTGAAAAGTGTGTATAAAACTCTTATCTAATACTTATACTAACCACCTCCTCTCAAAGGGATAAATTGCAGCACAATCCAAATACAGTGGAAAAATAAGATCCTGGGATTTTTTGCATCCTACCCTGTATTTTTACAATGGGAAATAAAGATACACAAATTATGAGGAATCCATATTTTTATTCCTTTCCACTCTATGAGTCAAAATGCAGTAAAGGGTACCACATCCCTCTGTGAATTGAGTGAATGAGAATTTGACAAGACTAAAGGACCAGCAAAATACACACAAACTCTCCCTCATTAGATTTTTTGCACAAGAGTGACTACAGAGAGCTATGAATGAACAGTACTATGAATAATAAAATATCTGTGAATTACATAATGTCACTAAGTACATTCCAAATGGTATGCATATATTAACCCACAAACACAGGCTGGTACTTATTTAATACAAAATTAGAAAAAAAAGGGTGTTTCACAAAGGCCCTGGAAGTCCATTATGTTATCCAATTCTCACATATTACTCTAAGGAATGTGATGCTATTGTTACACCACAATAAACAATTGTCTCAGCAATAGCTCTCAGTGACAGGTAGCAATATCTTTGGGAAATCCACCAACTTTAATAAAAGTTTAAGGAAATGTAATTTCTTCTTGTATTTTAAACTGGCTGAAGTCTACATGGAAAAAAAATATGAGGTACTTTTACACATATTAAGACTCCATGTTTTCACAGCACTTCACATTGCCATTGAAATGCAGAAGCAAACTTCTAGCCCATAGCACCTTCTGACAATCAGAAAAGCTTTCCCTCGTATCACTGCAGACTTCACACAGCTTGATTGGAACCCTCTGTTTTAGAAGTGCCCCACACCATCCTGGTGATAAATCATTTTAGGATTTGCATGCTTGCTCTTAGCTTTAAAAAAGGATGTGCTGCTTTTTCACTGCTGAAGCAAGGCTTCTTTTTAAGCAGCTGTACTAGTCTCTTGACAGTGTAATACAGATATGGATCCATAATTATAAAGGGAAGTCAAAATTATGACTCCTCTGCTGTATATTCTTCTTAATGACTATCTCAGAAATAGGAACATAGAACTATTGCTTCAAACACAAGTCTGAAACCCCCAGAGTTTTAAATTAATATTGTATTTTTTTTTAAATTACCTTTTTTCTGTCTCTCTAAAATTACCTACTCTTTCAATTAGCAGAAACACATCACTTGGTAAAAATACAAAGTGTTTTATTATTCTATTATAGCTTGATACCATTACTTGGAAAAGTCTTTACTACGAAGTAGCACACTGTTTATCCTCAACTAGTCATATATAATATCAGACAATTTGACAGTTTACCACACAAAAACCTGATTCAAACCCTCTTGAAGTCACTGACTCATATTTTCCTTTTACTTTCTTGAGTCAGAAATCTTGCAGAAGTCAAGTGCCCTTCATCCTTTCATTCCAGTATGTAGCACTCCAAGCTCATATCACAACTGCCTCCTCTGATGTTATGACCTCCATGGTAAGATAGTGTAGGAAAGGTTTATTCGGTATAAAAACTTAGGATGAGGCTCTAGGGTTTATGAAATTAACAGATGGCCTCAGTCTAAGTGTATTTAAAGGAGATTTTATTTTTTAATGAAAATAATTTGAGATTGGGTATGTAACCAAAACTCAGGTATGTACTTGATCTTATCCCAGAAATAATTCAAGACAGATCATCCAGGTTACCATATGGGCTATATTCCATTCCTGTTCCTATTAAAAGCAGATTACAGAATGGCTAAAGCTACTTATGATTTTTCAAGCTTACCAGTATTAATTTGAATAAGATAATAGATGAGGGAAGAATGATTGGCAGCCATTCCATCCACAAAGTACAAATCTCTTCAGCAGAATTTCAATGGATTGCAGAACTAAGTATCAAAAGATTTAGTGATAATTTGATCTTCCATTTTTTTAAATAGTAGTACTTCTTAGATAACGTTATTCACTCTATTTTTTCCTAAAAAAAGAGATTTGTCATATTTATATTCTGTCCTAAAATGCACTACTGCAAAGTATTATGAAAGTTTGATATGTAAACTGAGGTATTAGATATGTGCAACATAAAATCTGTTGATGCGCAAAAATCATGAAGTGTACACAGTGAGTTATGAATCCAGTCTTAAGTTCCAACCATTGATATCCATGTCTGGGGACAAGAATTCCAATTGCCTTATCTTTCCTGGTTATGGCATGTAGGGAAGCAGCTAGTGCATCTGTACAGGCCCTGAGTGGCACATGCACAAGCCAGGGAGATGATACAGATGTCCAGAATCTTCCCACCTGACACCTGACTAAACTCACACAGGTTACTGCAAGATGTGGATAACCATCTGTACATCTGTCTGGTACTGACACTTAAGGGCCATATTGTTTCAAAGAGTTAATCACTGGAGGAAGTAATAGGAAATATTTTTGAAAATTCAGCACTGTTTCCTACATGAACTATAATAGTTATTATAGTTCTCTCCTGGTGCAGTTCAACACAGCCAGAATATGAGAAATCCAGCAGAGTCGATGCACTATGAGACATGTTTTATCATATTTACAATAAATTATGCAAAAAATGTAAAGGTTACATTTTAAGGGACAATTCTCTGCCTTTTTTTCCCCATCATATTAAGAGGGGAAAAAGTTATTATTCTGAAAATGACAAAGCTGAAGTTATTATGCCAGACCTCATGATTCTAATTTTTTATCTTCAACATGCAAAAATGCTGTACATGTGTAGATGAAGACTTTACCTAAACTTTATATTAGGGCATAAATCAGTAAAATCCCATTGACACTCACGTACCATGGGTAGAATTTACTTAAGCAATTCTCATCATGTCCTGTAATGTAAGCTGTCCTATATGTATTTAATACACCAGACAGTCAAGGCACAGAAATCTAAGGTGATTTCTTTCATCCCAGGGTAGCAGGTCAGTGTCATGAACAAGTTCCCGAATTCCCAGTTCCTAGTTCAATGTAGTAAACAGATTATTCATTTGAAATTAATGCAGCTCATGGCATAAATGCAGCCTTTACTGAAGTAGGCAACAAGACAGGAATATGTCCTATTGTTTGCATGTTTTATATATAAGCAGAAATCTAAAAAAAATATCAAGGGGATTGTAGAAAGTTAATGGACTAAATAGCAGTTCAAAAATCTTCTGTCTTGTTTCAAGACTTGCTAATGTATCATCTTCTATAATTACTTACAGCAATGAATTCTGTGAAGCAGAAATCCTGACATTACTGTCTGACCTCCCATAGTTATAAATCCTATTTTTCTGAAAGCACTTTTTACCTTGAAATGTATTACAATAAGCCACAAACTCAATCAAAGCAACAAAAAATTAATATAAAAAACACCCTAACAACCTGTATAAAAACAGTATATATTTTTCAAAAGTTATCTTATCCAAAATAACTTTTTGAGTGAAATCAAAATCTGTCTGGTGCTTCTCACTGACAGTTCTAATTTCAGTGAGAATGATTCAAAGCAAAGTGCAGAAGGCTGCATGGAAGTGCTCCACAACACAATATGAAATTGTGTTATATTAAAAATCCAATGCTATATTTAAAAATTAAATTTACTTTTTAAGTGGGAGATTGAAAATTAAAAAACAGTTTATTAGTATTGCCCCTATGTCTTTACCTTTTCATTATTTCAATATTAATGCTAGAAATTAACACCATCAATGTAACAAAAATAAAGGAATACTAGAGGCTGCTTCAAGGGATTTTATTTGGTTTAGCTCTCTGCTACCCTTCAAGCTCTTCAGGAATGATCCAATGTCCGTACATGAGAAAGGCACAAGCTTTGCTCAAGAACTATGGTCAGATTCATAAAAATATTCAAACTGATCTTCCTTGAAAGATCAAAAACTGAACTCAACAGGAAACCAGAAATTATCAACTCCTTATCACTGCAAGATGCTCAGACTTCACGTGCTTCTAAGTGTCTGAAACACAAGGTGAGCATGACATGATGTCATGACATGACATAAACTTTACAGACACATGTAACTGTACTATTTGCATTCTCCTTTCACCATCTTCATTGCACTATAAACTCTTTATCATGCATAGGAAACACCTGACTAATTGCATCAGGAAGTCTACCCTTTGTATTCCACAACACTGCTTATAGCTGCTTCTTTCAGGCTCCCTGGAGCTTCAATTCACAACTTTTTAATGCCCTCCACAGGGAGTATTTCAAAATGAGGGATGGAAGCAGGATGAAGGCAACAAGAAAAACACTGAGTCTCCCGCAGCTTGTCTAGTTTTTTCTTTATAACATAAGCTTCTCAGGACAAAGCTCATGTATCGTTGTGTCACTGCCAGCACTGAGTATATAATCAATGGTTTCACAATACTATTGAATTTGTTATTTCCATGTCTTTTCTCCAATTCATTGAAAGACTTTACCCACTAACCATGTCAATATATTCACACTTCACAGATGTGAAATACTTGTATAAAGCCAGATATGCTATCTATATTCAAAACCAAAAATATTGTTTCATTTGCTTACTTAACATGATTTTTTAGGAAAAAAAATGCAACCTGTAATTTTTTTTTTCCTTAATTGCAGCATGGTTAAATCTAAAGCATTCTTTGGCAAAAGTGCACTGAAGTATAGATATAGGTAACTGTCCCATATACATAATGATGAAAATTAATATCTGTTTCAAATAATTTGGCCAGGAGGCAGTTCATAGCTGTTAAGCAAAAGAAGGATTTGCTCTGAAAAACAGTTCTCCCATCTTCAGTGAAATGGAAGACATGAAGCATTTCTACAATATGATACTACTTTTTACAGACATTTCTATGGATCTCATAACTACACCTTGTAGGTAATTCACAAAACAAAATGCATCAAAGAATTTTCTCTGACTGAGACAATGAAAATTATCCTTTTCACAGGTGTAGCCCAAAAGAAGTGGGTACTAGAGGCAGATCTAGGAACAGAGACTGATTTTCTGGTTTCTAGCCCTTCTACAGCTAGACTGATTTTCTTCCCCTCCATAGAAATGGTGTTGTGATGTTAGTAAAGTCAAATACACAAACTGTCTTCTACCATTAGATATATGCTAAAACAAACCAAGTGTGATGAGACATTTCTACTTAAATGTGTTCCATGTTAACTGACATTAGATGCAGAAAGGTTTTGAGCTTGAACACATATAAAATTCCTCTGAGATTAAGTCTCTCTGTGGACTCAGGTCAAGAGACACGAAAAAAGGTTTCATCCTAAATATTAGAAAAACAACTTAGGCTGAATGAAAGGGGCCCCAAAATGCCTACTTCCTACTAAGTGTGACACGATGCAGGTAGGTGAGATGCCAAATTTTGCAATAATCCTGATTCACCTTTTAAAATTATGCATGTGTAACTGTTTACATGCTAACTCCCTTCTTAGAGGTGAAAGCTGAGACTGGCTAGAGTTGTCTTTACTCCCTGTATGCTTTTACCATTCTCACAGCACAGGACTGGATAGCAGAAGAAAATAATCATTCTTCTAAGAATAAAAAGGAAAAGCAGATGGACATTATGATATAGAATTATGCCCACACTTCTTCTGAGGTTAATTAGTTTATATACTCTTTTGCTCATATTTGCTTAAAAAAATTGCTCTAAAGAATATTGGAGAAATGATACCTTTTATGCAGAAACAACAATTGTCAGCACACAGTTTCACAGTTTAAAGAAGGGCTATTTTGTGTCAAAAGCCAATTGAAAATCCTGCTTTCGTGAATAAAAACTCTGCAAAATATAACATAAATAGATAATTAAGCCTGATAAGATAGGCTATAGAGCATAATTAGTTTACTAAAGTCCTGTAGAACATTTTCCTCTGTCATATTTCTCATAGATAATATATAAATAAGTAGCGTATTTATATGTATAAATAATAAATAATTGAATTTTTTTGAAAATTGGCTTGGTTGACACTTGCTACTCAAAATAGTATTACTGGCATAAACTAAGACTGTTTAAATGTGAAAACTAATCTGATTTGAATAAAAATTAATTTTAAACTAAATGTAGAAACATTAATGCCTTTCTTGAATTCCACCACTGAGCAATATTGAGGGCTCTGTGGTGACTGCCAGGGGTCATAACAAACCTTTTCTTTTTTTCCTGATAAGTGCCATAAATTCCTTAGAAAGGGCAACAAACTGGTTTCCTGTGATAGATGCCATTTCTAGGAACTAAAGATCAAAGGAAAACTCACTGCCCAAGTAGTAATCTATTGGGGTATGATGGAGAATAGTAATTCAATTGTGGCTTCTTGGTATTTCAGGAGCACATTCTAACAAAAAAAAAAAAAGAGCTTAATGCTAAACAATGAAATTGTAGGCATGTTCATGGTGATAGAAAGGATTTAAAACATTTGTCACATTCTTCATATTTGCTCTTAATGCAGACTCTTGTAAAATATTGAGAACGACATAGAAGATGGAACAGCACTTGACATATTTGTAGTTTTCCCTAAAAGAAATGTCGAAAGTCAAATATAATGTCTACAAGCAAAATAGCTTAATTTTTCCCCAATGAAGAGGGAGATAATATTGAGTTTGTAAGAATGCATAATTAAGTATACATTGGAAATTTAAATATAGCCAGTGCATTTGAGAGTAAAAAGATATCTTTTATTAGCTCAGCAAAATTCAATCTATTGAATGACTCTCAAGGAGTAAAATGAGTAATAGGTTAAAGCATGGATTATCCTGACTTTTTAAATGACGAGTGG
The DNA here is from genome assembly GCF_017639235.1 of Corvus kubaryi. Classification (NCBI taxonomy): domain Eukaryota; kingdom Metazoa; phylum Chordata; class Aves; order Passeriformes; family Corvidae; genus Corvus; species Corvus kubaryi. The sequence continues at coordinate 11,880,482 of NW_024582073.1, forward strand.
GTAAATCCAAGACTCTGTGTTTATGGCCCTAAATGAAGCTTGCAGGGAGAATAGAGACAGAGTTTTTTTATCAGCTTGAGAAATCTCAGGTGAAGGTGTTAAAATGTTTATGAGCCTTTGCAAAAACAGTTTACTTGAATTGAATTGTATTGTTCACCCTGAGACTCAAGTGTGGTCTGGGTGGTGAAAGTTTACTTAATTTAATCCTTTAGTCTAGGTTTGACAGACAGTTTAGCAAGCTGAGTACTACTGCGAAGACCATATCTACTTCTCCATTTATATGTAAAATTGCAGTTGGCATTGTTGAGAGTGCCTCTACAAATTGCGACAGTACACATTCACGAGGAGAACCATTAAGATGAGAAAACAAGATCTTGGGCTATACAGCTCCCTTTTCCACTGGTTTCCACTTCATATAATATTCCTACTAATAATTTATATAACTTGTTTTGTAACTAGCTAGAAAAATTTTATATCACAACTTCCCTCATAGTTTTCTACTGATATATCTTGCTCTTTTGTGTTCTTGTATAAAACAAATTAAAATAAAGAGATACTGAAAAAAGAGTGGTCTTTACTTATACAAACAATCTCTGGGTATATTTGGCCTGGTCATATGAGTAAGGCAATTCAGATTTGGCTTTAAAAGCTCTGACTTAACCTCTTCCTAGAAGATACGAAAATGAGAGTCGTATGGATGTATTTTTTTTTTCTCTAATCCAAGAAGGACGATGGCAAACAGAAAGTAGAATGTCACTTCTCACAAATATCTTTCAGTCCCCCATTCTGACATAAAAAAAGACACTGCCCAACAATGAAGCAGCCGTAGGAGGCAAAGAGGAAAGAAATAAATCATAAAAGCTATATTACCACTTGCAATTCTGAAGCTCCCAGTGTCTTGCAAGTTGATGTCACAGAAGAAAAAACTCCTCATTTGATCTCCCACTGTTTTGCTGCCCTTTCCCCACTGGTACTGTAGCAGGAGGCAATATAAAAGTGCTTTTATTCCATACAAATTGCTTGACTGCTAAACTCTCTGAAATGTGAAAATTACAGTAGTTGCACAATTTTTTTTTTAAGGATTCTTTCTTCACAACTGCTTCTGACCAAAAAATTAAATACAGAAGAATGAAATGGCAAGAACACAGAAGACACAATTTTAATTTAATTTCCTGTTGAATAATAATTTTATTGAAATAAAACTGCTATATTTGAGATAAGAATCTGACCAGAGGTCCTTAACATTGCCTTTACACATTCCAGGTTAAATTTCTTTTCTAAAATAATGTCTATATTCAGAAAAAGGCTGAAAATTTCACAAAACATATTTGCATACTTAATGCATTTATTTCTGCAAAATGTTATATGTTAAATATTTTGGTGGTTTTTTCTTTTTTCTTCCTCATCTTTAAGTAAGATTTGCAAATGCTCTGAACGCACAAAATATGGTCCATAGACTGCAGGTGTTTCATATACCATTTCCAAGCATGAGTTGAACTAAAGAAAAGGGATAGAAAATCCAAAAGAAACAACCTCTTTGCTGATTTTTTTTGACAATGTTATTTGTACCAATCTTTATAGTTCACTGATATTCCTAAAAAATACATTACAATAGAAAACTGTGCTTTTTAAATCTCTTTTGCATCTTTTTCCTTCTCATTCCTGTATGTCTTAACTGTAATTTTCTTTCTTTGTGTATTTTATTAATTTCTATAAGTTCTTTTATGCAGAATTACTAAAGTTCCAGACTAACAATCAAGGTTAAATAAACAATGTACATGTAGAAAAGCTGAATCAATTCAAAAATGAAAGAATTGATTTTTTTTATTTTAATTTTGCTCATTGATTTTGTTCACAGAAAACAAAATCGATATGGTAGCAGCCTATTGACTTTGAAGTTTGATAATATATCTCAGTGCAATAAAGAGGTCAAAGCCCCTACTGTACCATAAATTCCTCCACTCAGAACTAATTACTCCAAGTGGAAAAAAGTGGCAGACTATCTGTTTTGAATAAACAGATGAACGCAAAGGGTGAGTTAACTCAGGCATAAACATATCACAAGCAGGAGAGAAAAAGTATTTTTCAGCATTGTTGTTCATACAGTTGAGAAGCCGTACTATGAAGGCAAGTCACAGTATACAGTCATGTTACAAATATAATGTAGTTTTCTCATGCAGTTATACCAGATTTACATCACAAACTTTAATGGGCTGAAGTTATGCTTCATTCCTAAGAAAAAGAGCTTTATGAAAAATTATTAATACTTCAAATATCCTCTTTTGTTGTTTCTTATGATGAACAATATGACTAAATAAATTATTTAGGGGAAAACATTCAGCCTTTCTCTAAATCATAAACTGATATATGGTGTCATATTCAAATACATATATAAAATGAATATAAAAATTAGTGTGTGTACATATATATATATATATATAAAATTGGAGTTGGCACTCTAGTCTTTGTTTTTTTGTGATGCATGTAACTCAGTAGTGACTGCAGAGTCAGAGAATTTCTATATATATGGTTTTGATACTGGCAGCTCTACAAGCCTTGATAAAATTATTCTAGTCTGGAGTGCTCTAGCCAAGTGAATTCAGTTGTCTTGAGAAACCAAACTGTACGTGTATCATGTGAGTGACTGATGATTTCCCTATATGCTGATAGTCATTTATCCTGATTTTGTTTCTTTGTATCTACCTCAATTTCCTTGTAGAGCCATTTTTCTCAGCGAAATCTGAAGGATCCAATTCTGCTTGCCTTGAATCCTCTTCCACACTCTCTCTCATGTCCCCAAGCAGGACAAAGATTTTCAAATACTAAGACTCTTTCTGAATTTCCAGAATTCCAGTCCTGAGGTATAATTTTTTTTCTTTGTTTATCTAGCATGTCATCAGGATTGGTTTATTGTTTTTTTTTTCAGCAAACCACAAATACTTCATTGATTCAAACACTGAAAATTCAATCTTGTTCACACTCATCTCCCAGTTACTAATTCAACAAATAATCTAATCAAATTTCAGTCTTTTCAAAGATGGAACAAAGAAGAAAATGGTGAGTTTTTTCATCCTATTCATATGCCTGAATTAGATGGTATTTGATCCTCTTCCTCTACTTACAATCAGTTCTGCTTACCAAACCTTTCTCATGTACCATTTTTTTCCCTGTTTTGAATTCTTTACGCCATTTAATATCACTCCAAGCGTATCCAAAAAGTAATCTGAGTCTCTTGTTTTCAGAGGTTTTTTTCATGATTTATCATGTTTGGGTTTTTTTTTTCTAATAGCTTTGCTTTAAAGGTCCACTTAGTTCAGCAGTAACCCTGCCCCCTGGGAATCAATTTCTTAACATAAGAGTAAAGAGAGTTCATGGATTTTGTGATCCAACATCCCTTAGAGTTGGAGTGTCATTTCATAAATAATTCACTTACGATCACATACATTCATTTTACATGATTCCTCAATGTGGCCAGGGTGCTGCGTAGTCTGCACTGTATCCACCTACAAAAAATACAGAAATATATATATGTCTGCTTACCGGGATGTGAGCAGGTTTGGCTAACTTAATCCTCTACCATGGATCTTACTAGTGAGCAAAAAATTTCTCTTCTCTGCCTTAGGTCCAAACATATTCCATAAAATAACTATTTTGGCAGTGAAGACAGAACTGTCTGTTTCACACAATATGAAATCTGTTTCATATTTCTTAAGAAAAAGAAGGAATTAAGTGAGATATGCCCAGAAACAAGCTGGTTTTAGGTTATAGACAAACTGGAGTGATTTATACATTCTTCCTTTTCTTAAACAGAGTTATTGAAGACAGAGGAAAAAATAATACAGATGTCTCAGGTATCAGTGATGAGCATAACTCTTCTCCATCAAATGATGGGATAAATAGTGCAGTACAGAGAGTTGAAAGAAGCAAAGAATAGGAATTTTACAAGAAAACAAACAGGCAACTCCTCTTTCCCTTCATCTTTCTCACCCAACCACCAGATAAAACGGAGTGAGCAAGCCAGAGTTGGAGGGCAACATAGAGTATACAATGACAATTCTGTGGACGCCTACATTCTTCAAAATGCCAGGTATCAACTATCTTGCTCTAAGGTAGACATAAAGAAAATGCAGAACTAGGGGAGAACCTTCTTCCTTTGAATCACTTTGATTAATATGTTTGTGAAGGAAATGAGACACTAAAGACATGCACACCTAGTGATAAACAGTGAAGGGTTCTATCCAAAATATCCTTCAAAAACAGCACTTAAAATATCACTCAGAATTGAGTCATCCACACAGAAAAATATTAACCCATTGTTGCTGGTTACATAACACATTTTGTTGGCATTCATCAGTCTCTTCAGCTTTTCCAGTACCATTGAATTATTAATAATTTATATTTATTTTACATCACTGACTACTACATCCTTATTTTAATGAATCATTTCTTCTAATCTGTTACACATATGCAAATTTAAAACCAAATTACACAAACATAGGATAGCAATGTCAAGCATGTCTATAAAGCATCTTTTACTCTATGAACATAATCCATAAAAGACTCCCAAATGTCCTCAAATAATAACGTCTGCTCCTCAATCTAAATATGTTCTTCTTATAGGAAGCCATCTGGGACAAGCAAGCAAAACATTCTGTTTTGGTTGCAGAAGAAATATATTTACACCTCAGTAAAATTCTTCATCATCACCAATCAAATTATATACAAACCTCTTTGTTCAATTTACACTGGCTTAACTTGACAAAACAGCAAAAACACTAAATAGGCCAAAACATTCAATAAAAATACAGGTAATGTATCTATCTTTCTATCTACCGATCTATTTTTATCAATCTCTACCTTTCATTTAAGTTCATTAAGTACCTCAAAATTCCTAACTTAACAGTTATTTAAATTAATATAAAAATTAAGTTTTGCTAACTTTAAGGAGAGTACATTCACTGGAATAGTAGACTTGTCCAGTATGCAATTAACAGAGATATGTTAGCATGTATTTTAAATATCTTTCTCCAAGATACGTGTTCTGAGGTCAAAAAAGTTCATAGATGTGACGTATCCCTTCTACAATAAGAGCTTTCTTGTATGACAGATACCCATACTATTTTTTTCAGCTGACAAATCAAATCATAAATAGCGAGAGAAAAGCTAAAACAAGCAAAACAAATTACCTGGCACATACTAGAGAAAATGTTGAATCTTTTTTATCACCAATGCAATATATTACATTATTAAATCTCAAGCAATCATGGAAGTATCAGTGTGTGTGTCTCTCTTACCTGCAGTACACCTGATGCAGCATATGAAGGGAAGGATGACAGTGCAATTTGTTGTGCCTCTCTACATTACATCTTAACAAGCAACAAAGTCTGCATCACCTGCCAATCTTTGGCACACTCTATGCAGGCATAGAGAGCAAACTGATGGAAGGCCTTGCACCTGCACCGCAAGTGCTACACACTACATGATAGTCTAAGGACAACACTGGAACAAATCAATGCTTCAAAATGCTCACTGGTGCTCAGAAATATGTACAGGACTCCAAACATAGACTGAAGAGAAGTTCACACCCAAAACACATTCTCATGCTCTGTGTCATTAGTGTAGATGTGTCCATATATAATGATTGACAGAAAATAATTAGAAAATTATCTTTTCTCCTGAAGTTCCTGTTAATTTAGGTGCTGTTGTCCCCACTTCTTTACGGCAGTTGAAGAACCTTGCTAATTTCCAGGAAACTGATATTATTGTCTTGTTCCTTCTCCCATTTTCTTGCACAAAAATGGACATATGCCAGAGTTAAATGAAGAATTGGAAGTCACTACCTCAGTTTTCATGAGCAAGATGCTTGCAGCTCTCCACTAACCCAGTCCATAATACTAAAATACAGGCCTGGAAGTTTCTTAATATTTACTGAGTCCACTTTCTGCTTATCATGGATATAGTTTCACATAATTTCTTGATAGGTTACAATTCTATTGCATGAATATTTCAATGGGAAATTGCTTTCGGAATTTCAATGCTGTAGTACATAAATATTATTGCAAAACAACCCCAAATTTATTCAAGGATCTTTATTTCTGTTTCTCCTTTTTCCTTAACTTACATATTTATTGCCATTGGAAACCAACCTTTTAGTATTAGTGACATATATTTGCTGTTACTGCAATTGTTTTTCATTCAATAAGTGAGAAGTTGCACTTTAACAGAGTGTAGATGATCACAGACAACATATTGCTACAAACTTAGAATTATTAACTTCTGCAAGTACCATTTTATTGTGGGGTTTTATGGCCACTCATTTCACTTTATTCTTAGAACTATATCTCTGTCTGTAAATATGTTATGATTGCAATATATATTATATATTCATCTGATTGATGTGTGCACATGACTAAAAATGTGACACAAGTTTCTGCAACATTCTTAAACGGAACTGAAAGGCACAACACACTCATCTTTGCCCACCACAGCAAATGCCAGATAAAAATATATCTCCATAGATTTCCTGTTATATTTCACAAGATACTCCTAACCTATTTTTAAACTTCTTATACACATGTAACTTCGTTTTCAGTTTGTGGCAGAAATCAAAATAGGATATGCAGAACTATAGAAAGTGTGTTGAATATATTTCCTTAGAATGTACATCTAGCATAAGGAAAGGTAATTCTCATATTCTTAAATAAACAAAAGAAAATTAATCAGTAAATGAAACATTCACTATCTTTATGTTGTGCCATTTGTATACACAAGTAAAGGCCACATACTGGGCAAAAAATAGGCAAAATGGTACTCAAGAACAGTTATTTCTGAATAAGAAATTAATGAGGATTTCTACATGTGAAAAGAAAAGGATGCATAGATTTTGATAATTAAAATTTTTGTTATAGATATGGTCTAAGTTAATATAAAAATTTAATAATCCTGCAAATGAAAGTTTTTAAAAAAAAAAGTTAAAGAAAGCTTTAAAGAGTAACACACCTAGAGTTAGCACAGTTTAACATGACTATTCTCATCTAACCTCATTTAAATTAAATTTATCATATTTTTATTCTCTGACTACTTCTGACTCCTGCATGTTAGGTAAATCAAGTCTATCCAAACTAATACTTTTAGTTCTTACCAAAACAAAACAAAACAAAACAAATTATCCTTTTAACCCATCATTGCAAGCATAAAATTGATAAAATAAACATCTATCATTCATTATCTTTACAAACTCTCTGATTGATTTCCTTCTCACACTATGCTTATAAATGAATTTTGAACATTTAGGAATCTGTCAAATCCCACCACTTATGTTATTTTCATAGTCACACTTTGCAATAATATGGTAACATATCGACCACTCTTGATGTTAAACACTAGAGGACTGCTGGCTCACAAAGCCAGTGGTTACAGAGGGAAGAACTGTGTACATGCCATTGACCTGAAAGTAATTAATTCATCCCCACAAACTAAAGAATTTATAACATAGAATTTTTTAAAAAAATCACATCCACTTAAGTGTTTAGGAAGCAGTTCTTTCTAAAAAAACCCAAAAGCTTGTAAACTAATAATAAACATATACCTTCTATTAGTAGTAGGTAGGAATGAAAACCAAAATATAAAATATCCCATTTAACTCTCTAATCCACTCTCACAGAAGCAGTGCAATATTAAAAAAATTGCATATTTAATGCTATTTACTAGAATGACTTGCCATTGATGAAGCACAGACCTGTCTTCATTACAATCCACTATAAAGATTTTATTGTTTTATCTTCAGTATGTATGCACTGACTTATGCCAGGTAGACCATATTCAGAAATATAACTTGCTAACAGTATTTTGAAAGCACAGAGTGGAATAACATAGTATTAATCTACCTAAAAAGCCTCAGTAATGCAAACTTCCATATGGTTTGCCTTCAACTTATGTAATACATTTATCAAAATTCTGTCACCTTGCCCTATTGATGTACTGCATTAAAAAGCACTGTAATGATAAGAGTGATACCTATTTAAGTTATTTATTACAATCAAGCCAGAAAAACTCTGGACCTCCTTAAAAACTGAGCAATACTGCCATGTCAAGAAAAGGAAAGGTTCATGGAAAAACAGAAGCATAAGTACTGACATCCTTAGATGCCTCTGATGCTGCAAACCTCACATGGAGAAGTTTGTGCTGCTCCTTAAACAGCTTACAGAACAAAGCTTGATCTCAGTGTAGATAATGCTACTAACAGTTTAATCCATCATTAAGGAACTAAGGCATTAAAAGTATGGCCCATATTTTTTTGCTGTTGTTTCTTTGTCCCTTTTCTTAGAAATACACAAACCTACTGGAAGGAAAATATCTGTATGATTCTATTATTCTAAACTGATGAAGTTCCATTTCAAAACTATCAAGATATTTTTATGTCACCTCAATCTCAGAGAGTTGAAATATTTTATTTTTTCAGTTTCTAAATTAACATAGAGTGGTACATATTTCCTATTGTGACAATATTGTTCTTTAATACTTTTTGCTGATATTTATTCCCAGTATATTTATGAAGACCAATCACATCTCCTCTCCCCACTTACTCTCTTAAGGCTCTGAGGTAAACCTAGCAGTGGTTTAAAACCAGACAGCAGGAACAGTTACCACCCTCATCTGCTCCACCCTTCTGATGGGCACTAAAGCCCTCAGGGCAGGGTTTTATGGCATGCCTATGAACTCATCTACTATTGCAGTCTTCAGCTGGGTGTATTAAAGTAAAAGAATTCCAGTTTTGGTTTACCCTAATATACAAAGCAGTAGTTCACAAAGTGATTCAAAGGAGGTTCAAGTATTCATGCCTTGAGGACAGTAACAACTTCTGCCATCCAGTTTTAGCCTGCCACGACATGTCTCTCAGAGCCTTAAGTCTGAATAAGCAAAGTCCTTTTAGTCTTCTCTTGCTCAGCTAGGTCTGTATTCCATGGTTATTAAACAGCTTTTTCCAAATGTCTAAAAGTAAGCTTAATTGTTCCTGAAAATGGTTGAGTAGAATAACAGAACAATTTCTCAGAGGAAGTTTCATGAATGACTTCTCAAATGACATGACTACGTCTGTTTCTCTCACAGCAGCAACCAAATTGATGCAGCCTTATGTTGCAGAAAAAAATTTGCTTGTGTTACACTAGTGGTCCTAGTAACTCTGCCTAATATATTAAATTCTTCTCTTTTTCTACTGCTCCCATGTCATTATTTCCTATCTGAATTTACAACTTGGTCTTGTTTTAAGTTTTAACTCCTAAAATCTAGAATGTTTTCTAGTCCTTCAGCTAGACAGTCTAATTCTCACACAAATTCATTATGTTTATCATATTTGTTTCACAATCAAGTCTCCTTATTACATTTGCACTAATTTTGCTTTAAAATATAAAGCAAAAATGTTCTTGAGACTGATGCTTGACTCAAGTAACTTTTCATGATGCTTACCTTTGCAAGAACACCAATTGTCATCTCATTTAAGTGAATTTCTTACATATTTTTTTATTCCTTTAGCAGTACCTATCTTCCTCAGGTGCACAGATAATTTCCCAGGTGGCACAGTATCAACCGATGGCTGAAGTCCAAGGAGATGACTAAATTTTCTTTGTCTAGAAAATTGGTTATCTTTTCAAAGAAAGTTATCAGATTGGTTTGTATAAACTCCTTTCAGTAAAGGCATTTTCAATTTCCATCCTATCTTCCCTCATTCTTTATGTCAGTAACTTAATTTTTTTTCATATAATCTCTGCTCTACTGTTTGATAAAAGATGAGGTCACACTTTCAGACCTTTATCACTTCTTTTCCATCTTCCCCACTACTTAAATATAAATACTTTATTTGCTATTCTCCAACAAAACAGTACCTTTTTTTTTTCCCTAACAGATTTATTTAAAAAAAGACATTACATGCTTTGCTCTATATCACTCAGAATTCTGTGGTGACACCTATCTGGTCCTACTTGACTTAAATACATCAGACTCCTGGTTTTGCTTTTATCTCAGACACTTCCAGCTTTTGCCTCCCATGTATATCACTGTCACATCTACATTACCTTTCACTTCTAAGTGTAAAAATCGTCCTGATTCTCTCCCTTGCTCTTATAGCTTAATAAAGTTTTCTTTTAATCATCCCTTTAATGTCCACCTCAGTCTACATTTGTCAGCACTTAATCCTGATAATGACCACACCCCTATAATGTACATCTCTCTGATTATCTGACTTCCCATCTCCCTCTTTTTCCAATTCATTGCAATTTCTTGATCTTTTAATTCCATCCAAAAAAAAAAAAAATCTTCTCATGCATCTACATGGAATAAACAGCTGTGCATCTGAGGCTCTGAGAAGGAATTTGAGCTATTTTACTTCATAGATAAGTATGAAGAATATTTCTATATCAACTTCCCCACTTTCCTCCTGTCAGTGTATGTGAAATCATTGCCTACCCCTACTACTGAAGGCCAATGCTGAAGAGAATAAACTGTATTGATTGAACAGGGAAAGTACTTTTCCAAGTCCCAGAATTAATCTGCCTAGAGGCAAAATGTCTGTGTTCTCTATTAATGATCCTTTGTCACTTCAAACATAGTATTGTATTTATTTATAATTTCTCTAGCCATCATACTGTACTCACCAAGACAGAAAAAAAATTAAGAATGGCAAGACTTCAGTGTCTAATGTATAAAAGGCCTGAGGTAAATGACAAATATGGGAGTTTTTATGTAATTTTAATTTTTAGAGGCATTAATATCTGGTTGTTTTAAAGGAGATTTTCTTAAATCATTGCCTAATGTATAATCTACATGGAATGGTATCTGTCGATTAAATTTGTTGCTTACTAAGGTTTCCATTTGCATGTACAAGGCCAGGAAGGACTTCTAGTGAAATGTTCATGAGAGGCAGAAGCATTACTCAAGGAATTAAATACTTTATAGATATATTTAAAACAGACCTCTGCGATGCGGTAGAAATAGCAAGTTATGCATTTATTGCTTACTTTGGTAAGGAAAGTATTACTTTTCATCTCATGGGCACAACAGACTCCACAGGAAAGCTGTACACTTCAGACCTTTGGAGACACTGGGCCAGTAATCCCTGTTCAACACAGACACTCCTACTCTACCTGGGGTACAACAGGCTTCAGGGGCTTCTTTTGCCCCACTACGACTCCTCAGCCCCCCTGCTTGCCCTTGGCTGAGAGGGGCATTTATTCTCCTCTCTAGTCAAAATGCACTAATGCATGCGTGAAGCAGAGACCTGGGTGAATAAAACTCCCCCCATCAGGCAGCAAAGACAATTATGCCAAAGGCACAGTAGGGCTCTAAAGGTAGAGGCTTACAGAGCACCCAAAATTGAAAGAAAAATTTATGGAAAGCAGGGATAGTGAAAGATGAAGGGAAGTTGGTTTAACTGTTTTATACAGGATCCTTAGGCAGGAAATAACAGACCTACCAGCCTTTATATCAAATTACAAAGTACAAGTAGATATCACTATCACCTAGAAAACTCACTGATCACAGTGAGTAGGTAGTGATCCTGGTAGGGATGTTGCAGTAAAAAAACCAAACCAATAAACAAAAAAAAAAAAAAAAAAAAAAAAAAAAAAAAAAAAAAAAAAAAAAACAAGAAGAAAATGTCAGAAGATGAAAGAAAGCCCTTTTACCAGTGTGCCAGCCATTTGAAATGTCACAATAGGCATAGGTTGAACCCACTGTTTGAACAGATCACAGAAAACATGGTGTAAAACACAGATTCAAAAAGCAACATTAAAGGAGAGTGTTGTTCAGTAAGCAAAACATAAAATTAGGCTTCCAGAATCCCTCTTAAGTGTACCTCCCAGTTGCAATCAAAAAGATTATAAAAGGTACAAGTTCTCGGTTAGTCTGTACATTCATCTAAATAACCACTTATGTTATGGAAGCATCACAATGATTAACTAAGTTTATAAAGAATAGAGCTATTCTTAGATGCTGTGTTATATGTAGGCAAAACACTAAATTGTTGTAAAAATACCATAAACCCATCTGTATTGTCAACTGTTCACTTTCTTAAAATTAAGTTCAAAGCAAGAAGGGGTTTTTTTGTATCTATGTCCTCCCTTTCAAAGGAAACATAAATTCCATGCTTCTAAATTACTTGCAACTTTTGAAGTCCTTTATCAAGGAGAAATATGGTGTTTCCTAACAAATAAGGGCTTGTATTACACTGTGGCTTATGAGTACAGTATGGTAGATTGGTTTAATTAAAGTCTGTCAAATTATCTAAGTGGGATTTTTTTTACATTTTGCAAATAATTGCTTTATTTCTCTATTCACTTTTTGTTAATAGAAACAGAGAAAGTTACTTTTAGCTTTGATATATGATGTAGAATGAAGAAAAAATAAGAAAAAAAACCAGTTATTGATGTGACCTTTAATTTATTAGACACTCTTCTAAATTAAACCTAAAATGAACAAAATTAAACTATATTTGACAACGGTTATATATGTGAAATAATGTCACATATCAATATTAGACTGTCATGCTAATATTTCACATGCAAAAGTATCTGAACAGTGGAAAGCAACAAATGTTGCATTCAAATATTTATGACATCAGTTAAATTACCTCACGTTAGATTGCACTCTGGTGATTTGAACATAGCATAGTTAACACATTTACAGATATAAGGTGACTACTAATCCTTTTGTTCATAAATTCCTCATGGTCAATTTATTTACAGAATTTGCACATGGGAATACTAAATTAACGCTATAAACTGGTTTAGTTCAGTGTTTAGGGTTGAGTTTTTTCTCATATTTGATCAAAAACTAAAAAGCATGTTTTTCCAGTAAAGTAGCTCCACTTCTTTTGTGTTAAATTACATCTAATGTGCAGAGAGAAAAGACTTTTCTCTGTCCAGGTAAGTTACAGAAGAATAGTCCAGTTTATTCTTACATGGCTGCCCCAACTCAGTATATTACCAGTTGTAGTACTCAGGAGTAAGACACGTTAGAATGGCTGCCCCATATCTTAGCAGGGATGGACAACAAAAGACATTTTTCCAGTTAAGTTTCAGGAGACAGATGTACACCAATGAAACAGTGCCTAGGCTGGCTGGCAAGCAGAGTACACCAGCCAAGACTAATAGGTTACGATTCTAGATATTTATTTGTGGGGGTTTCTATTTCAAATAGAAGGATGCTTCAGAAAGTAAAAACAAGTGCATACTTCATGTATATTTTAATTGGTTTTCTGCATCACTATAGAACATTTTACAAATGAAAGGCCTCTCTCTCTTTCTTTGAATAGAAAAACTCCAGAGCTGATTTCATCTTAAAATTTGCATAACCTTTTTCCTGATGCCTTTTCAGTAGTTAGTTCTTGTAATTTGAGTCCTCCTTTGGATGCCCACAAACATAAATTTTTTGGAGAAATTTCTAAATAATGGCTTAGCTTCTTCAAGGAACTGAGAGACCTTTGAAGTCATTTTCTTAAAGACTTCCTGTAAGGTATCTGGGGGAAAATACATTAGTGCTTTACTCCAACTTCTGGCTTTCCTAGAAACAAACAAATACATGGTGTAGGTCCATAAAAACCTTCTGCTTTGTAGGATGAAAAATACTTAAGTCCCTTCTGTGTATCAGGCAGGAACTTGAGAAATCCAAGGCTGTAGATCTTTTGTTTGGATCTGCAACATTTAAAATAATGCAAATTCATTTTGTGATATTGTAGAGGGGACTAAAAAGAAGGAAAACATCTTGATAGGCTTTAGTATAATACAATAACTAAGCTTTGTTGGAACAGATTGCCAAATAAGACCAATTCACTGTGGAACACGAAGAAAACAGCAGCAGCATGAACTCTGGTGTATCCTTGTCAGTATCTGCACAGACTCTGGGTAGCACACTGGGCTAACTTTTACTTTATGGATAGTGTGGTCCACCCTCAACAGATCTTTAAACATCAGTAAAACCTTTCCTCAAATTATTTCTCTTTTGAGTTAAATGTGAAGGGAACGTACGCTTGCAGCAAGTCTTATGCCACATTTAAAAGGATCAGAAGTGAAACATACACTGGACATTTACCCCACTGCTACTTGGATGAACGAGAATTTCATCATGAGCATTTATATCTGCTCAAGGGGAGAGCCATGCTCAATAAAATCTTCCCCCTCTCCTATTTTAAAGACTGTATTTATAAAACCTGTCTTTGTAGATGCTTGCTAATACTCAAAACAAGTGAAACAAGCAGGCCAGTTCACCTTTCTGATTCTTGCTCCACAGAAGTGCAGCAGGAACCCATGAAACTGAATGTTTAGAAAACCAGATCTGATGAAAATATTCTTCTCAAGTTATTTACAAAATGCAATTCTGAAGAATATAAGACTTCATTTCAGTTTCATTTTACCAAAATTTTACATAGACTGTCTCCATGTAACTATGTTTCATGAAAGCCTGTTATAATTCAAAACTATTTAAAGATAACAATTAAACCAGAAGAATTACGCTACTCACAGTGTGTTTTACACTTAATAAGTCATTGTTCTACCTTACACTTATAAAGAGAGAGGAGGGAAGTAAAAAAACAAAAGGAAAGAAAAAGGTGTTTCATCTTCATTGAGTGCAGACATTTTAGATCTACTTGCTTTACTCAATTTGTTTTAGGAGAAAAAAGGAATCTTTGACAAAACTGTCATCTTTAAAATATGGTGATATTTAATTTTCTCCCTTCTGCACTATTTAGATTGCTGGGAACTGAAATACTTCCAGCAGCCACTGTGTCCAATTTTTCAGAGCTGTCACTTCCTAGCAAATCTGCTTAAGCAAAATACTTATGTTAGAAAACAGAGCAAACATATGATATAAAATACATTCTACATTTCTTTGCAAGATAACTCATATTCAAACACAAAACAGAAGGTATATATAAACACCTGGAATCTGAGTCCTATAGACTCTTTTAAACCATAAATCTGACTAATTTCCAAAGATGTATAGAATTAGCTCACTTTTTTTGACTTAGATGATTTTATTTTTTCATAATAATTATAATCAACGCTATAAAATAAAAAAATAAAAAAATGCTATTTCCAAAGAAAGAAGCATTCCAGGTCATTAAAACTAAAAAACACACCTCATCTGAAAGACAGAAAACCAGAAGATGCTCAATTTTAACCTTCTCTAGTTCACAGGCTCTTTTGGTCAGTATCTGATGCCCTGCAAGGTAACATAAAACTGGAACAACTTTACACTTAGGTCCCTTTAGCCTCCGGTAAAAAGAGAACAGATATTACACAAAATGCAAACAAACCCTGTATGCTGCTAAAAACTACACTAAAAAAATGTTAAGATCTTTACAGATTACATTTTGCAGAAGAAAAAATACAAGGAAAAAAACAAACTACACAGTATAAAATAAAAAGTTTTTTTCAAGAGTGAACTTGAAATTCTGGATACCTAGAAATTTTACAATGAAAAAATGCAGAATGGTGTTGGCTCTTAAAGAACAATAAATATTACAATTTTCTGACTTTTAATAATATTTTCTGATTTTATTAATTTAATTATACAAAAATCTTATTAATGTTTGAAGTTTATACATGAGGAACTGTGTAAGACTGACATTACTCCTACTGCTTTAGAAAGCTGTCATGTTACAGGAAAGTCAGTGCTTCTTACTGTGTACAGCTCAAATCCCAATACTCTGATGGCCTGTTAACACCAAATATGTCACCCTTTAACACCACAGAATCAATACACTGGAATGTCATGGCACCCTGATGGGCCACAAAGCCTCTGTATACATTTATTAGACAAAGATTTTGTATTACTTCAGAGAAAAATGTGTCAACTTAAAATCAATTCCAAGTTTCTTACTAAGACGGAAATAGTCCTAGGTAAATAAATGATTTTTTTCAAATTTCACTCAATCAAACATAGGAAGTAAATAAAGTTCAAAGTCATTTAGACATCCCCTTCTGAACAAGGACACTTGCATGTGCACACTGCTCTAAATTCTACTCCTCATTTTCAAGATTTTTTGACAGCTCTTTCCCACCCAGATCATTACCCACACAGCCATTGATGAGATCTTCTTTCAGGATAGGATAAGAAAAAATAAAAATATAACCTAATAAAAAAAATTTAGTATAATCAAACAATAATATCTCAAATGTTAGGTACAAAATGCTCTTCTAAATATTATTTAATCCATTTTCTTACATGATCATCTAAATATTCGGACTACTAAAAGGGAGACAAGACAATTTCTTACATTTAAAAAATGCTTCTGCAGCACACTCTGAGGAATTGGAGACAAAGTTATTGACCTTTCTGACAGCAGTGGAAAATTGCAGATGAGACAAAACCATCAGCATCTTCTCACATTTAAATCTTAAAAATGTTTCCCAAATGTAAGACATGAATTGTTGATATTTGTGTTCCACCTTTGGATAAGCAACACATACTGCCCAATCTGAGATTACTCGGATGTTTAACAGAAAAAAAAATTTAAAAAATCTTTTTCTGAGCTGCTGTGCAGCTGGCAGAGTAAAGATTACTTTCTTTAACCTCTGGGTTTCAAAGCTGTGTCCATTTGACAGACACAGAAACACACATGTGCACACCTGACTCCTGCATATCTCCAAGGCCTTGTCAAAAAATAAAAATGTACAGTTCTCAGTTCTCACATTTCCATTAAGGTACATTAAATGCTTAAATTAATAAAATAAATTCTTCCTAATCCATATGAAAATTATTTATTTTCTCAGTTAAATAGCAAATGGCCAGCATAGATTAGCATCTATAAAGAAGTGATAAGCCAAAATTCAAACTGGATTCTTATGGAATTTAGTGTTGTATTAATTCATTACAATATGCTTTAGTGTGCACCAAAATACTACTGTAAAAATGGGTGTCTTGGGGTGACCTTATGATGTGTATCCCATATCGCTGCCTATGC